>NC_034203.2:24698436-24700936 GCF_002021735.2 Oncorhynchus kisutch | reverse complement strand
GTTCTCAACTGGCCTACCTGGTTAACTAAAGGTGTTCTCAACTGGCCTACCTGGTTAACTAAAGGTGTTCTCAACTAGCCTACCTGGTTAACTAAAGGTGTTCTCAACTGGCCTACCTGGTTAACTAAAGGTGTTCTCAACTGGCCTACCTGGTTAAATAAAGGTGTTCTCAACTGGCCTACCTGGTTAAATAAAGGTGTTCTCAACTGGCCTGCCTGGTTAAATAAAGGTGTTCTCAACTGGCCTGCCTGGTTAACTAAAGGTGTTCTCAACTGGCCTACCTGGTTAAATAAAGGTGTTCTCAACTGGCCTGCCTGGTTAAATAAAGGTGTTCTCAACTGGCCTACCTGGTTAACTAAAGGTGTTCTCAACTGGCCTACCTGGTTAAATAAAGGTGTTCTCAACTGGCCTACCTGGTTAAATAAAGGTGTTCTCAACTGGCCTGCCTGGTTAAATAAAGGTGTTCTCAACTGGCCTACCTGGTTAAATAAAGGTGTTCTCAACTGGCCTACCTGGTTAAATAAAGGTGTTCTCAACTGGCCTGCCTGGTTAACTAAAGGGGAAATAAAAAATATAAATAATTTTAAACAATTCGCTGATCAGGAGGATACTGAAATCTGAAACGCAACCAATAAAATGTAATTTGATAATATGTTTGTGTGTGTGTTTCTGGTTTTAAAGAAGTCCTCATAAGGATAGTCAAACAAGGAAAATTGGGACAAGTAGGGTTACCTTGCCGGTCCCCCACAAGGACAGATGTTATGCGTAGGGGTTAGGTTTAGGGTTAGGTTTACAATTAGGGTTAGAAGGAGGGTTAAGGTTAGGTTACGGGTTAGGGGATATAGGATTTTGAATGGGAATCAATCACAAGGATAGTAAAACAAACATGTGGGTGTGTTGAAATGTGTGTTAGCACACACAAGTGCATGTGTGCGTGCATTGAGAAGTAAGTGTACACTGTGTGTGTATGTAAAGTCCTCTCCCTCCCTCTCTGTGGCCTGTGTAGCCAGAGGGCATGGTGGTACACTTCATTACAGTAACAGTACATATAGGCCATTAACGCATTAGTACCTTGGTCTCTGTGATGGCATTTTCCAGCTTCCCGAGTCTGTCCCGAGAGGAGGCGGAGATACTGGCGCTGTCCAGCTGAGTCTTAATTCTCGCCAGCTCCTCATCCAGATGCTGCAGGTCGTTTATTAAGGTCTTGGCGCAGTCATCACACTCTGAGAACCACATAGACAAGTGTAATCAGTAGTTGATCATGACGAGGTAGGTGCCCCCATGTCCTGTCCTCTCTTTGAACCCATCAGACATTCACAACAGACACTAACCGTGGCACTGCTCATCAGTGTTAGTGTCCCCTGGCTCCAAAGTGTTCTTGCACACTGTAGAAAGAGCAGAATTATGCATTCATGAATTTTTTAAAAGTAACTACAATGCCATTGAATAAATAATAATAAAAATGAACTGAGAATAAAGCTATACCAATACACTCAATGGTCCGGGTTTTCTGAATGTGTCATCATGTCTCAGTCACATCACCACTCACCCCCAGTCCTGGAGTCACAGCTGTTTCCATTGCCGTTACAGTCACAAGGCCTGCAGCTTCCTCCAGCTGTCAATGGATCACCATAGTAACCAGGGGCACATCGTTCACACCTGTCTCCTGCGTAGCCTTGTTTACAAACACACTGGAACCCTCCAGCAGCCTCTCTGCAACCCACTGCAAAACTATAGTGGAATGATGAAGAGTACATTTAAACACTTGAATACTGGGCCAACAACAGTAAGTCATGATACAGTACACAGGCTTGATTCCACCAAAGAAGCATCTACTATGGTTGACCTTGCCACTGATTGGTTCTTTGGCGACACTGACCTGTTAGCTGGCACACTGAAGGGGCACGGGCACACCCGGCATGACCTCTGGGCAGCATCTCCATAGTAACCCTCTTTGCAGCGCTCACATCGGTCTCCAGCCGTGTTGTATTGGCAGTTCTGTCCACAGGAATAGTTAAAAACATGGTTAGAGCACTTGAGCATGCCAATAAGAGTATCTAAATAGTAGTGTCTTAAAGTAATAGAGCTGTGATCCATAATAGTGTACATGTTCGTATCTGTTTAGACAGTGAGGAGCACAAGGTAGTTATGTGCTCTCTTATTAAATAACCAAGTAACAAAGATAATCTATAGCCTCACTAATTTAATGAAAATACCATAATAAAGATCATAGTGAGTCTAAACACTCTTTGTCCTTTTGTGGACATAACCACACTGCCATACCCCACCACAGGGTAGATCTAACTGTACATTCCATAAATCCTATTTTTACCACAAAGGAGCGTGGTTGTTTTTATGAGAGAGGAGGATGATGATAGGGGGATTCCAAACATTTCTGTTCTAATCCATTCACTAAAGTGATTTTGATGGACATTCACTGCAGAGAGAAAGCGTGCTCAGCCATGTGCGTCTGTCTGTCCGTAGTGCTCTGGGTTCCTTA
>NC_034203.2:24528436-24695936 GCF_002021735.2 Oncorhynchus kisutch | reverse complement strand
AACACCGTCCCAGGTTGCCAGATACCACACTGGCTGTGTGTCAGCGTGCCTCTCCTTTTTATTACTGCCGCCGGCTATATATTATCCATTTCCTCTGAACACACCTGATTACAGGACGTTGATGTCACACACACACACACACAAAATAACACTGCTTAGAGCACAACCACAAAATGGGGAAAAAAACAACTAAATCAAGTCAAATGAAAATCTATTGTAAAGTCATCAGGACACTGTTGCCAGGGTAACAAGACCACATCTTCACTGTCAGCCGCCCATCCCTAGGGGTTACACACCAAAAATGGTTTAATCTACATTCAATTTAATATGTGTATTTTCAGGGGGAAAATGCTTACAGAGACCCACCCATGCACTAAACACCCCAAGGGGAAGAATTCTGTTGAAACTTGATGACCATCGTACTGTAAATGTTTTTTATTGTATTTTAACTGCTGTTACCATGCCACAGTGGAGCACTTTACAGCAGTAATTGAATGTCTAATATTATGTCATGGTGATTGTACATCTTCTCCCTCTGCCTGGGGCTACTGGGCTTGGCTGATGAACTCAGACACACACACACACAGACACACAGGGTTTTTTTCCAGGACATTCCACACAGGGTTGTTTAAACCGTCGTCTCTTTGATGGGCTGAAGGGTTTTTCCTCTGCCTGCCAGTGACCTCACTCACCCCGGGCGTGGCACCATTGTTTGGGCGTGTCACAACTCTTCTCTTTTCTAAAATGACTAGACCTATCAGTCGTCACCTCTCTCTCTCAGCCCCTCCTGTATTCTTTCTCTCTCTACTACCGTCTCCTAATCCTTTTCGCTCTCCCACTGTCTTTCCCACCTCTCCTTCCCAATCCCAAACTGACCTTTAGCACAAGCTCCCAGCCCTGCTTGTTGTGCACCTGAGAGCTAAAAGTCCAACTTGCCTTGGACATACTACCATTTCCAAAATAAGACTCCAAGGCACCTCAGGAGTACTCTTCAAATCTTTAACCATATTGCTTATGCCTGTATAACCCCTGTATGTCAATATGAAACACCTAGGGGACTAGGAGTGAACAAGATCATTACGGCCCGTGTCAAACCTGGCAGGAGTCTCCTCTGTAGAGAGGGGAACAGGCACACTGCTCCACGGTGCTGGCAGGGCCCCCGGCCCCCGTGTCTGTAGCCTCCTCCAGGCCTACCTCCCCCAGACTGAGTCTCTGGCTCTGGGTGAAGTAAAGAGCCCGCACCCTCAGAGCCACCAGCCCAGCCAGGACCACCATCAGATCCTCCCTGGACACAGGCCGGTTGGTGCCGGCGTGACGCCAGTTCCCCTGCACATAACACACAGATAGGTATTAGTGAGGGAGTGTACACTTTGAAGTGCTTTAAAGGTGTTGTTCACAACAGATAGAATGGAATAAGGACTCAGTTTGACCACGTTTTAGGTAGGAAAAACTGTTTTCTATACCTCCACTAGCTGGACTCTGCCCTGGTGGAGTCTGTCTGGTTCGGGGGTCTTTGGGGCCATGTGGACCAGGGCCATCTCCTTGCCCTGAGGACATCACAGAGAAACAACACTGGGTTACTCACAACAGGAAGTGAGTTATACATGACTTATACACCAATAAGAGAGATGTCATAATTAGCCGTGAGTGATGATATGTCATACTGTACGTACACTGAGCAAGACATCAGGTCTGCGGTCCAGCAAAGACATCCCCTCACTAGGAATCCCAAATGACTTGGCCTGGTAGGTCAGGTAGCCCCCATAGGAAGACACCTGAGACAGGAGCAGAGCATTCCGTCAGAGTCACTGGGACTGGGTCTAAACTAAAGAAATTGAATGAATAGAACATTCATGAATGACTTAGCAATCATTCTAATTCTATGGTCTGAATCAGTGCAGAACTGGGGGGTATATTACAAAGCAGGAACAAGGAGTTTTTTATTTATTTAACCTTTATTTAACCTTTATTTAACTAGGCTAGTCAGTTAAGAACAAATTCTTATTTACAATGACGGTCTACCCCGGCAAAACCCTAACCCAGACGATGCTGGGCCAATTGTGTGCTGCTCTATGGGACTCCCAATCACAGCCGGTTGTGAGCCTGGAATTGAACTAGGGTCTGTAGTGACGCCTCTAGCGCTGAGATGCAGTGACTTAGACCGCTGCTCTACTCGGGATGCTGGCCTTCTAAGGCAGAGTTGCAAAGAAAAAGCCATATCTCAGACTGGCCAATAAAAATCTAATATTAAGATGTGCAAAAGAACAAACACTGGACAGAGGAACTCTGCCTAGAAGGCCAGGATCCCGGATTCGCCTCTTCACTGTTGACGATGAGACTGGTGTTTTGCGGGTACTGTTTAACAAAGCTGCCAGTTGAGGACATGTGAGGCATCTGTTTCTCAAACTAGACACTAATGTATTTGTCCTCTTGCTCAGTTGTGCACCGGGGACTCCCACTCCTCTTTCTATTCTGGTTAGGGACAGTTTGCGCTGTTCTGTGAAGGGAGTAGTACACAACGTTGTACGAGATCTTCAGTTTCTTGGCAATTTCTCGAATGGAATAGCCTTCATTTCTCAGAACAAGAATACATAGACGAGGTTCAAAAGAAAGTTCTTTGTTTTGGGCTATTTTGAGCCTGAAATTAAACCCACAAATGCTGATGCTCCAGATACTCAACTAGTCTTAAAAAAAAGGCCAGTTGTATTGCTTCTTTAATCAGAACAACTTGTGCTAACCTAATTTCAAAAATTGTTTTATAATGATCAATTAGCCTTTTAAAATTATAAACTTGGATTAGCTAACACAACGTGCCATTGGAACACAGGAGTGATGTTTGCTGATAGTGGGTCTCTGTACACCTATGGAGTTATTCCATAAAACATCTGCCATTTCCAGCTACAATAGTCATTTCCAAAATTAACAATGTCTACACTGTATTTCTGATCAATTTGATGTTATTTTAATGGATTAAAAAATGTGCTTTTATTTGTATTTTTTAAAAAGGACATTTCTAAGTGACCCCAAACTTTTGAATGGTAGGGTATATATTGTATATTTAAGACAAGCTTGAAGGGGCATGGTCTAATTGACTCAGCAACCAAGAACACACATCCAAGTTGAGTTATTTCTGGTTGTTTATTGAAGTTAGCTGGATAACGCATAGATCCTACTTTGTAGCATACCCACCAGGTCAAAGCACTATTGGTTAGGCTCTATGGCAGCTGCTAAGACTGACTCCTCATATACTTTTCCTGTTGACACCACTAAATAACAATTGATCAAATGTTAAAGCTAGAGTCCTTAATTAAAACAATAAAGTGATCGCCCCGCCTCTGTTTTGGTTAACAGATTAGGGATGGGCCTGGATGGGCCTGGAGAATTCACAGGCTGAGCTATCATATCAAAATTATAGTTTTAGCGCTAGATAGTGTTTGTTTACATTTACATTGGAGCAAACATTGGAGCAAAACAAGCTTATATTTTGGGTTCTGTCGGTGTATGACAGTTGAACTAACCTCATGAGCCCAAAAATGGATGTAGTAACGAAGGATTCTAGCTTAAAATGCTAACATCTAATATAAAAAGACCTTCCAAATATTACTGAAACATATCCTCTTTATTAAACTGAACTATTCTATAAATAGTACATGTGCTCCTCCTGAGTCCCACTCGCTCCACTCACCCTGTCTCCCAGGTAGGATGGAGGCGCCACCCAGTGGAGGAGCTGAGTAGTGCCAGGCAGCTCCTGTATGTCTGCTACCACTGTGTTACTGGATGGGTTGAGAACTGATGTCACCTCCTCCTGGTCAGCTCTCTCCAGACGCCAGCCACGCATGTCCACAAACTAGTGGAAGCGGATGGAAAGAGAATTGTACTATATATTATAGGTCTGTGATTAGGTGAAATACCATTATAGGAATAGCATGCTGTGGTATGCAATGGAGCGCAATGGGTTTATGTTCCGCAGGTGTGGCAAAGCTGTGGGTATATCCAGTCTATGGAATTTGGGTTGATGCAACACTGGTTATGTGGCGAGATCAGTTTTTGTTGGATCATGTGTCTGAACAAGTACATAATAATAATAACACGCCATTTTAGATTTCTATAGACCAGAAACCCAATAATGTATCAATGGAAAACACCTTTAAATCTTCACACACACATATACAAACACACAACCATACAAATGCATGCACGCACACACACACACACACACCTTCCCCCTGCGTTTGCGGGTGCTCTGACACTGGCTGTTGGCTCCAAAGCAGAAGCAGCTGATGCAGCCCCTGGGGTGGGAGGGGTCAAAGTGGAAGGACCCGTCTCTACAGGCATCACAGAGGGCTCCCTGGACGTTTCTCTACAACAACAGAAAAAACATGTTAAACTGCGAAAGCCAGTGGTCAAAATATTGTTATGGCGTACGTAAACCCTTAAGGGAATTATATGGCAGTGTACAGAGTCTTCCTATTTGTAAATGTCACATACAGTACTGTAGATAATCATTATTCCTTTTACAAGTAGTATATTTATCGTGTATAGTCAGTCACCTTGCAGAGGCACTGCCCTGTGTCAGGGTGGCAGACGTCTGCTGTGACTCCTCCCTGGTTACAGCTACATGGGAGACACTTAGGGAACCTGTAGAAACCTGCAGCGCACCGGTCACACTGGCGCCCCCCGATCCTGGGCTTACATCTACACGCACCCGCGCACGTACGCACACACACGCGCACACACACACACACACACACACACACACACACACACACACACACACACACACAAAGCATGTCAGAACAGGGTCAAATTTAAAGAGCTATGGTCACACTTACATTTTATTTGGAGGGAATAGGCATATACGAATAAACACACAATAATCTAACAATAATTCACAATCACCACATATGATACACACTGGTATTAGTGACACGTACAGTATGGTGTATGTCAGATCAGACAGAAGGCCACTCACATGCATTGTCCGGTATCGCGGTCACAGTCTCTCCCTGCGTTGGGCCTGACTCCGCTGGGGGAGCAGTCACAGCCCTCACAGCCCACTAGAGGGTGGTAGCTAAATGTCTGGCTCTCACACACATCACAGGCTGGCTTCACTGTCTGGGGCGGGCAGATACACTGGCCTGTCACCTCATGGCACAGCCGCTGGCCACACTCACAGGCTGAAGGGGAACAAAGGATATAGACAGGTTAGGTTAGGGTAGGTGTGTGTGTGTGTGTGTGTGTGTGTGTGTGTGTGTGTGTGAGTGAGTGAGTGAGTGAGTGAGTGAGTGAGTGAGTGAGTGAGTGAGTGAGTGAGTGAGTGAGTGAGTGAGTGAGTGAGTGAGTGAGTGAGTGAGAGAGAGAGAGAGAGAGAGAGAGAGAGAGAGAGAGACATTTTAGTAAGTCAAATCCACTCACGTTTGCAGTAGGGGAAGCCGTAGTATCCTGTGGCGCATCGTGTACACTGTCGACCGATGACATGGGGCCGACAGGGACACTGGCCCCCTACAGGGTTACAGGTGGGCCCCATGGCTCCTGACTTATCACAGTAGCAAGGCAGGGCCCCATCACTGTAGGCTGCTACCAGGGAGCGTGTTGAGACTTGGCAGAACTGGGAGGAGGTTCTAGGGCTGTGGGAAGTTGGATCAGGACGAGAACATTCAGGTCAGGGGTCAATCAAAAAAAGTAATTCTGAAATTCTCCAGTTACAGTTTTTACATCCACACATTTAAAGGTAGACAAAGCAAAATGACATTTCCAAGAGCAGCACCACAGATATTGAGATGAACGAGACGCAAGACTTCGCTCTCACACAGTCACACACAGTATCTGCACATGTGCACGGATTCGCCTCACGCTGTTCAGAGCAAAGTAGCCAGGCCGCCAAACAGTGGTGTTGTTGCGAAAATGTACCCACTATGATGTTTACTTTCTGCAAATAGGTCAAATCGCTGAGTCTACCTTTACAAATGATTTAATGCATTTTTTAAAACTTGTACCCCCTTTTTCTCCACAATTTTGTGGTATCCAATTGGTAGTTACAGTCTTGTCTCATCGCTGCAACTCCGTACGGACTCGGGAGAGGCGAAGGTAGGGAGCCATGCGTCCTCCGAAACACGACCCAACCAAGCCGCACTGCTTCTTGACACAATGCCCGCTTAACCAGGAAGCCAGCCACACCAATGTGTCGGAGGAAACACCGTACACCTGGCGATCATGTCAGCGTGCACTGTGCCCGGCCCGCCACAGGAGTCGCTAGAGCACGATGGGATAAGGACATCCCTGCCAGCCAAACCCTCCCCAACCCGGGTGACGTTGGACCAATTGTGCGTTGCCCCATGGGTCTCCCGGTCGAGGCCGGCTGCGACAGAGCCTGGACTCTAACCAGGATCTCTAGTGGCACAGCTAGAAACTGCGATGCAGGCCGAGTCTACCTTCACCTTTAACATGCATTGTAAAAGCTTGTAAATTATTGGAAAATTCACCACTGATCAACCACTAGAGGGCTTTATTTAGAATAACATCCAAGGACGGTATTGTGGATGGGATTCCCTAGGAAGGATATTCTGGTAATATATTAGTGTAGGAAGCAAATACCTCAAATATACTTAAGTTTCAAATAAACATCAAATGATCCTACAATATCAATCATACTCATTCATCTAATCTTCAAATCACTCAGCAAAGCAGTTGAACCCATTCCACAAGGCAGGTTGTTTTGCTAAGGCTTGAGAGCACGGTCAGTGAACTGAATACTTACTCGATATAAAAGCCTTGACCTTCACACTGTCTGGTGAAATCAGATGACTTATCCAGTGGCTTCTCTTTCAGTAGATCAGGGGTGTAGCTATCATCAGGAACCACCAAGATATAATCCTGAAGAAAAGGAACAAAACATAACAAATCTTGTCAAAACTAAACAATGCTGTAGGCTTGTCTCTCTGATTTACTTCCACTTTGATACTTATCATAGCTTAAGAAACGGTTTTATCTGACAGACTTTAAATTGAAAAAAGGTTTAAAAACAAACAAAAGACTGGGCATTTCAGTGATACGTTGAGCTGTTTTGTTGTTGTTGGTCTGCAGTGGCATACTATGTGGGGTATGCTGCATTATAAACTGGGTGGTTCGAGCCCTGAATGCTGATTGGCTGACAGACATGGTACTGTATATTCGACTGTATACCACAGGTATGACAAAATATTTATTTTTACTGCTCTAAATACATTGGTAACCCGTTTATAAAAGCAATAAGGCACCTCAGGGGTTTGTTTGGGGTGAACAAAAGACTAAAGTCACCAGTAATCCAGATAAAAATGTGTTTCATTTAGGAAATCTGTCCCCAAGTATTCCCACAAATTAAAAAAATAGACATAGGGTATGTAATCTTGTCTCTATGCAATTTTCTTTCTCTTTTTGGGCTTAAATTTGGTACATTTGCAGTGTACAAATGATTATAATTATGTTCCGGACCCCCAACCATCTACTCCGAACAAAAAAATTGGCCCGCATCTAAATCTAGTTGCCTACCCCTGCTCTAGAGCAAATACAAACTTAGCTGTGTGTTTCACTTTGTTACAAGGTTGGAAAGCTCTAACAGTGTGCAGTGGAGTGTTGCCAGGTAGAATACAGTACCACATTGTTGTTGTTTGGGACATGATATAACACAGAGGAGAGAACTCGGGAGAGGCGAAGGTCGAGAACGGACTCAGGAGAGGCGAAGGTCGAGAGCCATGCATCCTTCGAAACACAACCCAACCAAGCCCCACTGCTTCTTTACACAACGCACATCCAACCCAGAAGCCAAACGCACCAATGTGTCGGAGGAAACACCGTACACCTAGCGACCTGGTCAGTGTGCACTGCACCCGGTCCGCCACAGGAGTCGCTAGTGTGCGATGAGACAAGGATATCCCTGCCTGGCCAAACCCTCCCTAACTCCGGATGACGCTGGGCCAATTGTGCAGCACCCATGAGCCTCCCAGTCGCGGCTGGCTGCGGCAGAGCCTGGGCTCGAACCCAGAATCTCTGGTGGCACCTTAGACCACTGCGCCACCCGGGAGGCCATTGAAGCAACAATTTGGGCATGTATTCTTAGTGGTATGCTAGTATAGACATTGAACATTGCCAGAGTAAGGAATTGACCCAGTGACCATGACTGACCAACAAATTGTATGTGACTGACCAGAGTGAGAGTCTTCCTGGGTGGAACCTTGAGAGAGATGACCAGGTCTTGCTGGAGAAGGTCCAGAGCAATGCGCCTCTCAGCGATGACCACCTTCCTGCAGCAAGAGACACCAGGGCAGAAGGAGGCGTTTACAAAGCCTGGGGGGAGAGAGGGATGTGGGGGAGGAGCAGAGGCAAGGTAAAGGAGAGAGAGGGAGGAGTAGAAAGAGGGAAGGGAAAAGACATCAGTTGCGCCACGCGGTAATCCCTCCCCATCAACCCCCATTCCCATCAAAAGTGTGTCCGAGACCTTTGATCATCTTGTCATGTGGGGCGAGAGTCAGATGCCTAATCTGCTCTTAAAAGAGAATCACCCCCATCACCAGAGACCACTAGAACCCCCCCAAAACCTTTCCTTCTACAACAATACCATAGAATAAGGAACTAGCTACTATGTTTATGACAATTGATATCACATTCATTCTTTGTAGATTTCATAACATCTTGGACGGTGATGTCGGGGGTCAGTAAGATCCTGTATCATATACACTCTCTATCCAACCATATCTATCTGGGTCAACCTCTTTATACACCCACATTGCGCACCAAACTCACCAGTCCAGGTGCGTCCAGCCTCCACCCGCACCTCTACAGGGAAGGTGGTGTGTTCAGGTTGGCAGTAGTGAACCACAAACACATACCTGCCAGGAGCTTCCACTCTGGCACTGAAACTGATCTCATTCTGGAGAAACACAACACAGGATGAACACATGTTGAGAAACATCCTCTGGTCAATACCACAGAGACAGTAAGAGATGAGAGAAAGTGTGTTTGCATAATTTGAAACATGCTCATTATCTAACATACAGCTATAATATATTTAGAACTAAATATGTCAGAGTTACTGCCATTAATGTTAGTGAAGCTGAGAGCTTCTTGTCTCAAGCCCCACATGCTTTCCAGTGCCAGGTCCCACTCCAAGCAGCAGCATTATGTGGGCCATCTCCATGCATGTACCTGGGGAGATTTTAGTAGTACCCCTTCACTCTGAACTCCAGGGAGAGGGAACCCCCCTGCCCCTGACTGTCGTCTCTGTCTCCACTCCTCAATCTCCCTCTGCTGGGGGACAACCCGGTGGGAGGAGAGGCGCCCGTCACGAGCTGCGTCCAGAACCAGAGCTGAGGAGGGCCTTTCATATTGGCTGGGAACACAGTACTGACTGGAGGGAGGGATGGAAGGAGGGAGGGATGAGAGGAGGGGGAACAGAACAGATGAGGGGAAGGTTGAAGCAACTCTGAGGGCGCATCTAAAATGGCACCCTATTCCCTATATATAGTGCACTACAGTCTTAGAAAAAAGGGTTCAAAAAGGGTTCTTCGGCTGTCTCCATAAGTTAACCTTTTTTGGTTCCATGTAGAACCTTTTTGGTTCTGTGGAAAGGGTTCTGTCACGCCCTGACCTTAGAGAGACATTTTATTTCTCTATATGGTTTGGGCAGGGTGTGATTTGGGTGGGCATTCTATGTTTTCTATTTCTTTGTATTTGGCCGAGTGTGGTTCCCAATCAGAGGCAGCTGCCTATCGTTGTCTCTGATTGGGAATCATAATTAGGCAGCCTTTTTCCCACCTAATGTTGTGGGTCATTATTATTTTTTTTGTGTGCGCCACGGTTGCATCACGTTCGGTTTCTGTTTACCTGTTTTTTGTGAAGGTTTCACTTTATTAATGCTGTGGAATTACATGCACGCTGTGCCTTGGCTCATTTATGACAGGGAGTTTGAAGACCGAGAACGTGACAGAATTACCCACCACAAAAAGACCAAGCAGCGTGCGCCAACTTGGAGGTCGAGCTGGACCGGGCTGGAGATTATGGAAGGGGACAAGACCCGTTCACGGAAGCCCGAGAGGCAGCTCCAAAACACTTTTTGGGGGGGAACTCGGGGAGATTGGCAGAGTCAGGGTTTAGACCTGAGCCAACTCCCCGTGCTTACTGTGGGGAGCATGTGACCGGTGTTATGTGGTGATGCACACTGTGTCTCCAGTGAGCATTCACAGGCCGGTGCACTCTGTGCCAGCGCCCCAGCCAGGACGGGTTGTACCAGCTCTACGCTCGAGACCACCAGTGCGCCTCCATGGCCCAGTGTATCTGGTGCCTGCTCCATGCACCAGGCTTCCAGTGCATCTCCTCAGTCCGGTGAGTCCTGTTCCGGCTCCACGTACGAAGCCTCCAGTGATGATCCATGACCCGGAGCCTGTAGTGATAATCCATGACCCGAAGCCTCCAGTGATGATCCATTGCCCAGAGCCTGTAGTGATGATCCATGGCCCGAAGGTGGGCCTGGGAGGGCATAGGCTCACCCACTGGGGAGCCAGCCAATCAGAATGCGTTTTTCCCCACAAAAAGGGCTTTATTACAGGCAGAAATACTCCTCAGTTTAATAAGCTTTCCAGGTCGCTGGTCTCAGACGATCCCACAGGTGAAGAAGCCGGATGTGGTGGTCCAGGGCTGGCATGGTCTCCGGTTGTGAGGCCGGTTGGACGTACTGCCAAATTCTCTAAAATGACGTTTGAAGCGGCTTATGGTAAGGAAATTAACATTAAATTCTCTGTCAACAGATCTGGTGGACATCCCTGCAATATGCATGCCAATTGCACACTTCCTCAAAACTGTGGCATTGTGTTGTGTGACAAAACTGCACATGTTAGAGTGGCCTTTTATTGTCCCGAACACAAGGTACAGCTGTTTAATCAGCTTCTTGATATGCTACACCTGTCAGGTGGATGGATTATCTTGTCAAAGGAGAAATGTGCTTGTTGTGCATTAGGAACATTTCTGGGATTTTTTATTTCAGCTCATGAAACATGGGACCAACACTTTAAATGTTGCGTTTATATTTTTTGTTCAGTATATATAAAGTGTAATATTGGAATGCAAACTCAAAATTGAATACATTTCAACTATATATCTGACATGGTACAGCTGCCTTCTTTTTTTAAGCCCATAAACGTGTGTCTGAGGAGAATACTTTTGTTTCAAAGTAGATTTGTTTAAGACTAATGTACCAAGAAACACTCTGTATGACCCTGATTTAGTACACTGCAGTAAAAGGTTACCTCTCCCTTTCTCTTTGTTCCTCTTACTGAAGTCTAATACTGGAGCCTGACTCCTTTCACAATCTGACAAAACATCCCTTTTAGTCAAACGCTCACTCTTTCTTTTCTCAGTTTTAAGTCCTTATCTTTGCTCTTATCACCAACACATGGCAAGCTTTTTGTTTTCTCAGGCCTGATCTTTTAATGCTGTCCCTCCGTATTTGTTTAAGTGGAAACAGCAGAGCACCATGAAAGTAAAGGCCTTCTGTAATGTGCATAAACCATCACCATCAAAGAAATTAGTTATTTCAAGTGTCTTGACAATAGATCCCCCCCCTTCAATATTTTCAATAAAATATGAACTTGCTAATTGCCTTCAACAATAGTGGAGCCAGGCAGGCAGTCAATTTACAGTCAGTGGGTAAAGTGGAGTAAAACAGACAGAAAAAACAGCTGTACAATAACAAAACTGTTGCTGTTGACAGCTAGTCATCAGGAGCAAACATGGTAGTAAATCTTGGCGTGGTCCCTGGCTGTCAGACCTGGGTTCAAATATGATTTGCTTTATTTCATATACTCGTTCCAAAAGTGCAGATGTGCGGTTCCATTGCACCAGGCAAGCTTAATCAAGCACAGTTGTGCTTTGTGGAGAACAGAGGTGTGTGGGGAGAGGGCCTAGGAGAGTGGATAGGAGCGGGAGAGGGGTTAGGAGAGGGGTTGGGAGAGGGTTTGGGAGAGGGGTTAGGGGATAGGAGAGGGGAGGGGTTGGGAGAGGGGTTAGGAAAGGAGAGAGGAGAGGAAGAGGGGTTAGGATAGGAGAGGGAGAGGGATAGGGATAGGAGAGGGAGAGGGGAGGGAGAGGGGGAGGGGTTAGGAGAGGGAGAGGGAGAGGGAGAGGGTACAGTCCATACATACTGTAGGAGAGGGTTTAGGAGGAGAGGGAGAGGGGAAAGTGAGAGGTTGGCCCATAGATCAGACAGCTTCAGGTAGGAGACTCTGTGCCCTGCCTGAGGAATGCATGGAATCACACCTGGAAAACAGGTGTGGAAGATAAGCATCTACAATACAACAGCTAGTATCCACCCCCAGAGACAGGGGTACGTACTGGTTGCACAACAGCCGACTGCCTGTAAAATATAAAACACTACCTTTACTGCCACGTTTGGTAATTGCTGCTGATGACTAGCTGTCAAAGGCACCAGCTGTCTATTTTAGAGAGTGTTTGAAGAAGTCACTAAGTCCTCTGGCAATCGAAAAACATAGTATTATTATGTAAAATGGCTTACCTGTCCTCAGTGAAGCGTCCATGGATAGATACACAAAGCACCTTGGGGTCCACATACTCCATGGAGAACTCCTCGGCAGGCACTGCATACACTTTATACTGAGAGGAATATACAGTTAATATAGTGACAGGAAATAAAAGTATACTTAATTTTAATATAAACTTTATAAACTCGCTTATAGGGACGGTACCCTTCCTCTTACTAAATAACATGCACACTTCAAAATAAGAAATGGACGACAAAGCAGAAGAGGATGCACAAGTTATTGTCATGCAATGAGAGGCGTAGTTCATTCTCACCAGCAACAGTGAGGCTGTGGTGGTCTGGAGAAGGAGCTCGGCCTTATGGGTAAGCTGGAACACTGCCATGCGATTTATTCCATCTACTGCCACACTCCGACACAGGAAGCTGTATTAGGTAGACACTCAATGATCAATGGCATTATAGAGCTGGAGAGCTGCATTAAAACAGATTTAATACACAAATGACTTGTCAAAACTGCCTCTCAAGTACATACGATATAAACAATATATTGTGTTCAAGAAGGACAGGAATGAATAATGCATGCATGAATACACACTCACATACAGTAAACCCACAAACCTGAATTGGCAGCTGTAGATGTTGGCTCTGGCCTGGATCTGGCTCTCTGATTGGCCAGTGATGATCAGGTTGACGTTCTGGACCGTGTCCACCTCGCTGGCATACTCCAGGACCAGGATGTAGGGACCGGGGCGAGACACACGCAGGTTCAGCTGTAACTGGGCCTACAGGACACACACAGACATAGGGGAGGTCAGATACATTCTCCCAGTGTCACACTGTCAACATACCGTCAAACTAGAAAATTGTTTTTAACCATAAACTATCCAATCATAGCAACAAAAAGTATGTTTGTGAGCGTGTTTGTGTGTGTGCGTATGTGCAAGCATGCATGTGTGTGAGCGTGGATCAGCAAAGCCCCAGACCTAGACCCACCTGTCTCCCGGTGAGAGAGGCCATGTCAGGGTGGTCTGGGGTGGGCCGGCGGACACGAGCCTGTCTGCTCCTGCGTCTCCTCCGGCTGGAAAACTGGCCCTGAGAGCCCAGCACAGAGCTCAACCTGTCCATCGCCACATGCTTATACAGCAGACAGCTGGACCAAGGGAGGGAGACACAAGAGTGGTTAATAGTCTGGAGATGGCATGCATTTAAAAAAACAAAAACATTGGAAAACACAGAGGAGACAAAGACAACATCACTCAGGCTACAACTTGTACAGTACAAAATGTTTTTTGTAAGATTTTATAAAAAATGTATTAACAATACAAAACATACAAACAACAACATAACTCAAACATCAACTACATCACCCCTGCTCACAGTGATATGCTCACACCCCCATCTCCAGCACTTTTCTGACTCAAATAGGATTCGCAAGGTTGCTCTGATGCTGAAAATATTTAAAATCTACATTTTGTGATAAACTTGCATAAAGTTGCATGTAT
Organism: Oncorhynchus kisutch; assembly: GCF_002021735.2. Taxonomy (NCBI): domain Eukaryota; kingdom Metazoa; phylum Chordata; class Actinopteri; order Salmoniformes; family Salmonidae; genus Oncorhynchus; species Oncorhynchus kisutch. The sequence goes on along the minus strand of NC_034203.2, from coordinate 24,681,908 downwards.
TTGAAAATATCTACATTGGTCAGTCCAAAATTGCTTTTTAATGCTGTCATGGAAACAAACATATTTCCTATTACCAAGTATTTTACGGTTTCTACGTTTTCCACATGGACCAATTTATGGGTGAATTCTGAATAGCTATCCAAGGATTGTTCCACAAGGTTGTGTTTTTAGGGAGTGATATTGGTTTCACTTTCTTCCATGTTGTTATATTGTACTTAACTATGAAGTTGTTCATATTCTTAGCTTTATCCTTCAAAAATAGACCCATGAAAAGATTCTGGGGATGAGCATGCGCATCTTCAATATGTACCCATAGTTCCTCTTTAGTGCATTTATATGTCGCAAGTAAACGCCTAATACAATTCCAAATCTAGAAGGTTAAAACCAGCCTCAGATTTACAGATTTACAACTTTCCTTTTTATTCTATGAGTTTCATTTGCCCATATGAAGTCTGTTATGACAGAGTATATTTTTTTAAAGAACGTCTGGTTTCATATTGTTGAGTAATGGGATAAAGTTATCTTTGTTCTCACTTTTTAAACATCCTAAGTAATTGATATTTTTTGTAGTCCACTTAAAGGATTGCTGTAGATTGAGTTATTTTTATTTAGCCTATTGCCATTATTTCATTTTTTCCCACGTAAATTTTATATCCTGAGATTTTAGAGCATTCTGAAAATATTTTTAGCAGGGGGGCATTGACTTTTCAATATTGGTCAGGTATATCAGAAGATTGTCTGCAAATATAGTTTATATTCATGTTTACCAATACTGATACCTGTTACCTGTGGGTCCTGTCTAGTGGTTCAATTGCCAGTACAAGCAGGAGGGGGAGAGAGGACATCTCGGTCTTGTGCCCCTTTTTAAAGCAATTTCATCCGATAATGTATTATTTGTGTATATTTTTGCTTTAGGACATTTATATAATAATTTTATTAAAATGTACTATTTCAGATGGAAAGTTAAACATTTCCAAAGTTTTGAATAGAAAAGGCCATTCAAGACAGTCGAAAGTCTTTTCAGCATCAGCCATGATTGATAAATCTATGTCTTGTTTTTTTGCGTATCCTATTAAACTGAAACACGTTCTTGTGTTTATTTGTAAGTGTCACGCCCTGACCTTAGTATTCTTTGTTTTCTTTATTATTTTGGTTAGGTCAATTCAACGAACGTGACAGTAAGTGTATGTTTTTAATAAACCCTGTATGATGAATATGGATCAAGTCCGGTAAAATGTTTGCCATTCTATTGCTTATGAGCTTTGTTAAAATGTTATTGTCACACTTTATTCAACTTATGGGTCTGTAATCAGCAGGAGACTCCAGATGTATCTGATTTTAACATAACTGAGAACTCTTTGATACATTAAACTAGGAGGCACTGAATTGAGTGACGTGTGTTGTCATTTGTGTAAATGGGAGTGCTATTTTGTACAAAAATATTAAATAGAACTCTATGGGAAAGCCATCCATTCCTGGTGCTTTTCTCTGCGTGAATATTTTTGTACAAAATAGCGCCCCCATTTACACAAATGACAACAGTGTCTAATAATTATTTTTGGGTGATCCTGCTGTTTAATTCTGATTTTATATAGATTTTCTAAGAAGCTTTTAAAATTGTAATTAATCACGTTGTTGTTTATAATTAACACATCTGTATCTTTATCTTCTAAGATTATAACTGGTTTGGTGTGTATTCGTTTTGTGAGGGCTGCAAGATTTTTACCAGGTTTATTTGCCATTATCTACCTGCTTGTTCAGACATTTTATTTTTGTCTTTACTTTGTAAAGATTGTTTTAATGGGCTAGTTCTAAGATACTTATTAATGTAATAAAAATGTGTAACGCCTTAAAATCATTCCAAATTATAATCCGGAACTGGCTTTTCTCCATGTCTACATTTTTAATGGTAAAGGTTTAAAAATATATATATTTACGTATTTAATACATTTCGGGTCTTGAAGATGTACTCTGTTCATTCTCCATACTCTGTCCAGATTTGCCCCTGGTGTGATATGTGTATTTGTCACCATGTAAGGTGTGCTCGGATATAAGGTTCTTATTCATCAGGATGCCTATACCTCTGCTGTTACTACAGTAGGTGGCAAAGTAACAAGATAAATAAATAAATACAGTATGGGGATGAGGTAGTTGGATGGGCCATTTACAGATAGGCTATGTACAGGTGCAGTGATTTGTGAGCTGCTCTGACAGGTGGTGCTCAAAGCTAGTGAGGGAGATAAGAGTCTCCAGCTTTAGTGATTTTTGCAGTTCGTTCCAGTCATTGGCAGCAGAAATATTACATTTCTCCTTTTTTTATTTTTAATGTAACTCTTGAAGGAAGACCACATCTGCTGTTCCAGAACCATATGATTCCCCCCCCTGTGCACATTCCAAGTAAAGTAAGTTGGATTTTATTGGTCTTTATAGAATCAAAGATTAAATATTTTAGCAGACATGTCATATGCGGGCGGTGGGCATTCCATGAAATGGGAGTCATGGTATGAATACATAGTTATTATATACATAGATGCATATAGAGCATGTGGTCTGAATAGACAGAACACACAAAAAACATAAAGCAAATCGAGGCGCCTTTTTAGCTCCAACTCCTCTCCCAATGTACGAGAGAGAGAGAGAGAGAGAGAGAGACAGAGAGAGAGAGAGAGAGAGAGAGAGACCACGGCTAAGTGCTGTTGTTACGCACGATGCAATGCGAAGTGCCTGGAGACAGCCCTTAGCCGTGGTATACGGTCTGATATACCACGGCTGTCAGCCAATCAGCATTCAGGACTCAAACCACCCCGTTTATAATTCCTCTTTTATATTGTCTTTCCATGTCGCTCATTGGCATCGGCTACTTCTATCATTACTTTGATAAGCTGGTCTTAGATATCATTGTATGTAGCCTAGTGTGTTTATCGCTTTTTCACACTTCGTTTCACACTTTGAAGAAGAGCAGTGAGCTCTTCAACTGGAAAGGGCTTCATCTGCGCTTGTGAATTCCATCTTTCATGTTCCTTTCCATACCCATAGCACTTCTGGGAAGCAGAGTTGAGACTTGATTCCTTTTTCTGCCATTGAATGTTTGATCGGAATGAATTGCTTGCGAGTTTTTTCTCAGCTTAAAGGACAGGTCCTGGACGAATCCAATGGACTGACAGTGGATTTTGATTTCCCCTGTGCCTGCAGAATGTTGATTTTGATCTTATAGTTCCACAACTTGAGAATCAACATACAATGGTATTTAACATTCCTCTGTTTCACGCCGATCCGATGGCATCGTTCCAGATTCTCTGGTGATATATCCACGCCAAGCTCCTCTGATACCCGTTTGATCATGTAGCTGAAAGGTCTCCTTTTTCCTTCTTCTGGTAAGGACAATATTCTCATGTTTCATCTCATTCTATTTTCTGCTGGTCCAGTTCATATTCTAAAGTCTGCAACCCTGTTCCCAGAAGGCAAATGTTGTTGTCTTGATCGTTCATGCGCACGCCTTGTGCATGTCTGACACGCTAGACTTCACATTCTTTCAGAGCAAATCTACTTTCTTAACAACAGATTGTAACAGTTGGTTTGTTTTGGTGGCATTGAGAGCATTTCAGCCATGTTTTCCTGGATATCCTTAGCTGTTCATTACTCTCATTTCCGTCTCCAAGTTGCTCCTTGACTTTTCCTCTGAGGTAGCCATGGCTTGTTGGGTTTGTGTCGCTGCGTTGCGTTACCAACTGATTGGTTCGCGGTTGTACATAACTGACCACTCACTCTCTCCCAGTTGCTTGGGGATATATTGATCTGTTGATTTTAGAAGCTTAATTTAAACTCTGTTGTCTGGCTTCTACATATAACCACAGTTTTGTCAGTACAAAACGGAGTTACTCACTCCCCATGCGTCTATACATTCAACTGTCTGGAGCCAACATTCACATGACAGAATAGTATGGCATGGTAAAGAGGACTGGGGGAACACAGGGATTACTTTGCGTCTCTGTTGGCGGTGGATGTGTACGTGCAGGGCTGGGTGATCTTCTCCTGGAGGACGGGAGCCTCGTAGTAATCACTTGGCAGCAGCACCACGTAGTCCTGGGAGGGGGGTGAAGAGCAGAGAGAGAAAATAACAGATGTATGATCTATCCCTCTACCTTTTTGCATCCTTATTTTCTCGTCTGTATATGTTATTACAGATTCTGGTCTCACCAGTAGAAGCCCCTCTGCCCGGATGCGTATGATCCATTTCCCAGGGGTCAGAGAGAAGAGCTCAGAGAAGCCATCGCCAGGGACTGTGAGGTAGGCAGGGGAGGAGCTAGGAGGAAACACCACTTCCTTACTCTGACCTGACCCTGCAGGATACAATCAATCAGTCAGTCAGGATACAGCTGAATGCAGCTAAACACAGCAACACAAGACGCCACAGCTAACAGTACACATGTTGACATGTTTTTATGTAGTTCAAGGTACACTGAATATCAAGGGTGTGTCTAGGCACTCCATGCCATTTCAGGGTAGTAATGCATTGCCAAACAAAAAAAGCAAGGATCAACGAAAGACTTCGATGAAAGCTCAAACCCTTTAACAGCATATACAGTAGGCTTATCTATGTACAGTATCTGTGTTTTTGAGGGTGTATGGGAGATAAAACTGTTTGTGTTCGATTGTTAGGAGATTAATATGACTTGTGTGAAGCAGGAGTTAGAGAGGCAGCCTTACCTTGGCCACCTCGAATATAGGTAGCCGTTACACTACCAGTCACACTGTCCTGGCTGCTGGGGTTAGCGTACCGCAGGACAAGTCGGAACAAGGATCGCCTTGCCTTGTCCACATGCACTGTTACTCTCACTTCACTCTGCAGGGACAGGAGTTAGACAGACTTATGGAGGGGGTGCAGGATGGTGGTGGTGATGGTCGGGGGGAGGGGCGGGTGTTACTCTCTACTGTTAGTAGAATTGAAGGCCATGCTGGTAGACAGCTGGAGATATAGAAAGAGTTAGAGGAGAAGAAGTGCAAGCAGTAAGCTAATATGATCAACAGAGGAGAGCAGAGCAGAGCTAGCCTGGTCCCATGACTACAGGAGTAGTAAGACAGCACAAACAGATCTAAGACCAGTTTATAGCAGAGCTAGCTGGGCAGCAAAGGGGAAACACCCATCACTTACAGTCACAGCAAGAGTGAAAACCAGACTCGTCCACCACCAAGATCCTGGCTCGGACTAGCCCCCTGTGCCGCCATCCCTGTGTGGGCCTGAGGGGGGTAGTGGTGATGTAGCGAAACACTATGTGGAAGGGGCCGGGGAAACCCACAGCTAGCGATAGGATCACCTCTGGCTGAGGAGAAACAGGGGTGGAGTCTGAATTCATGGCACCCTATTCCCTATATAGTGCACTCCTTTTGACCAGAGCCTGGTGAAAAGTAATGCACTAAATAGAGAATAGGGTGCCATTTCAGACACACCAAGGGTTAAGACTGACTGGGAGAATGGCCTGCTTCTTTCCAGAAAGCTACAACCAACATTCTCACCAACACACTCAAAAGAAAAACCCAGCCACCACAACATTCACCACAAAACCCAACTACCATCCACGACCGCCAGACCCAACACATTCGACAGGTTCTAACCTGCAAGGAACCACCAAGAATATCCATCATAAGAAATGCTTGTAGGAGCACTTCCACAGAGAACGTACAGCAGAAATGAGGTTTAAAGCAAAAAGGAAAAAGCCACTACTAAATCATTGAAATGACAGGCAGGTCAGGCAAGCACAGACTGGAGGTCCTTTTATCAAGATAAACATGTGTCTTACCTGTGCTGGGGACATGATGGCGTATCCTCTCCAACTGAATTCCGGGAACTCCTTGGGGTCGTAGCCAAAGCGTACAGGCCTGGCGTTAGGGGTGATGCCATCCTCCACCTCATACCTCAGGTGGTGCAGGCTGGGGAAGTAGTAGTTAGGTGCTGGCCTGGTATTGTCAGACAGGAGGAGCGAGAAGGAGGGAAAGAGGAAAAACAAAACACTTAAGCTATGTTTCATATGTTTGGAACATAATCATGGCAGTCTTGATTTATAATGCATTTATCCTATTATATGAAGATGACTTTTTCAGTTTGTTTCTTGCCATTCATCAGTATGTAACAACATTTGCTCCAAATCCAGGTTTCTTTCAGGATCAAGAAGAGCCTTAGGTGGTGGGCTTGGCCAGAGCATTGTCAGCTCATCGGTGTGGCTGAATTTCAAATAACATTTTTGAGGCCCCCCATCTTGGCGGTGTAGCAACATTAATTTTTTTTTTACAAATGTCCTGCAATTGTACAAATGCTCCATGGAGCTGAGATACATTTTTGCAGTTTTAAAGCACATTTCATGTGATTCTACATACTCTGCCATGGAGCTGTATACATGGGGTTGCTTTGCTGCAGGAGGGACTGGTGCACTTCACAAAATAGATGGGATCATGAGGAGGGAAAATATGTGGATATATTGAAGCAACATCTCAAGACATCAGTCAGGAAGTTAAAGCTTGGTCACAAATGGGTCTTCCAAATGGACAATGACCCCAACCATACTTCCAAAGTTGTGGCAAAATGGCTTAAGGACAACAAAATCAAGGTATTGGGGTGGCCATCGCAAAGCCCTGACCTCAATCCTATAGAAAATTTGTGGGCAGAACTGAAAAAGTGTGTGCGAGCAAGGAGGCCTACAAACCTGACTCAGTTACACCTGCTTTGTCAGGAGGAATGGGCCAAAATTCACCCAATTGTGGGAAGCTTGTGGAAGGTTACCCAAAACTTTTGACCAAAGTTAAACAATTTATAGGCAATGCTACCAAATACTAATTGAGTGTATGTAAACTTCTGACCCACTGGGAATGTGATGAAAGAAATAAAAGCTGAAATAAATCATTCTCTCTACTATTATTCTGCCATTTCACATTCTTAAAATAAAGTGGTGATACTAAGACAGGGATATTTTACTAGGACTAAATGTCAGGAATTGTGAAAAACTGAGTTTAAATGTATTTGGCAAGGTGTATGGAAACTTCCGACTGCTGAGCAAATAGTGCTTTTTGAGGTTGGTTCGGTTTTGGTTTGATTATTAATAATTCATTACGGTGTTCGACTTCGATATATATATTTTTTTAACGTTAAATGCTCTATGCATTATGTGGGTTGAGTGCTGTAACAATAAAGAATGAACCAATGAATAAAAGTCCCATGATGGTAGTGACTGCCCATTACTGCTTATCACTTACTAACCACCATTTAATCACATTGCTTTCCTTCAACATAATATTTCAGTTGTTGTGTATATTACATTTGTGTTAAGACTATTTGATGACTTGATTATTTCATTCCAAGTCATCATCTCCATAGAGCTGCTGCCTATGCTGTCTGGCAAAATCACTATTTTAGTAGTTCTTCAAAGTAAATAAGACATATTTTTATGACTGCTGAATACCAACTATCAATCACTTAGATTATTTATTTTCAGATAGAGATAGCTCACGAAGCAACTGCTCTCTATCCCTCTTTTCTCTTCTCTCCGTCTCAGAACAGACAAGTAGGCACGCAATGGATTATGGTCATTGTAGTTAATTACCACACTTTCTCTGCTAAGCTACATGACCAAAAGTATTTGAACACCTGCTCGTCAAATATCTCATTCCAAAATCATGGGCTTTAATTTGGAGTTGCCCCCCCCCCCCCTTTGTTATAGCAACAATCTCCACTCTTCTGGGAAGGCTTTTCACTAGATGTTCACTAGATTTCTGTGGAAACGTGCTTCCAACCAACCACAAGAGCAGTAGTGAGGTCGGGCATTGATGTTGGGCAATTAGGCCTGGCTTGCAGTCAGCGTTCCAATTAATCCCAAAGGTGTTAGGTGGGGTTGAGGTCAGGGCCCTTCCCCAAATTGTTGCCACAAAGTTGGAAGAACAGAATCATCCAGAAAGTCATTGTATGTTGTAGCATTAAGATTTCCCTTCACTGGAACTAATGAGTCTGAACCATGAAAAACAGCCCCAGACAATTATTCCTCCTCCACCAAAATGTACAGTTGGCACTATAAATTGGGGCAGGTAGCATTCTCCTGGCATCCGCCAAACCCAGATTTGTCCGCCGGGACTTCCAGGTGGTGAAGCGTAATTCATCACTCCAGAGAACGCGCTTCCACTGCTCCAGAGTCCAATGACGTGGGCTTTACAACACTAGCCGACGCTTGGCATTGCGCATGAACAGTTCTTGTGCTGACGTTTCCAGAGGCAGTTTGGAACTCGGTAGTGAGTGTTGCAAACAAGGACAGACGATTTTTACATGTTACGCGCTTCACGGCTGAGCCGCTGTTGCTCCTAGACGTTTCACTTCACAATAACAGCACTTATAGTCGACCAGCGCAGCTCTAGCAGGGCATACATTTGACAAACTGACCTGATGGAAAGGTGGCATCCTGTGAAAGTGCCATGTTGAAAGTCACAGAGCTCTTCAGTAAGACCATTCTACTGCCAATGTTTGACCATGGAGATTTTATACCCCTGTAAGCAACGGGTGTGGCTGAAATAGCCGAATCCACTAATTTGAAGGTGTGTCCACATACTTTTGTGTATATGTATATTGGCCTGTTGGAAACTACAACTCTGTACTACATCACACTGTAATGAACACAATGGGAGACAGCGAGCTGGTTTCAAGCGTAGGGCGCAGCAGGTGTTTATTTATAAAGGGCCATAGGAAGAGGCAGGTAGCTGGGTCCAGGGGCAGGCAGAAGGGCATACACAGTGAGTCCAAAAAGGCAACAGTACAGGCAGGGAAAAGGCTAGTAACGTCGTCTGGGAGATCAGGCAGTAGGTAGTTAACAGGAAATCTGATAGGCTAAAGTACAGGCAGGGAATAGGCAAAAGGCATCGTTAGTGAGGCAGGCAAAAACTATCATACACGGAAGGATTACATGATGTGAAAAACAGAGCTCAGAATAGAAGCGTGTCACAAAACAAACAATACCTCACAATGATGGGGTACAAAGAACTGAACTAAAAAGTGTGTGATAATGACATACAGGTGTGTGAACAGGTGATCAGAATTCAGATGATTGGGATCTGGAGAGTGAGCTGCGTTCAGGGGATCTACGTGTTTGAGAGTGTGAGTTGGAAGCAGATGTTACACACACAGTTTGGGCTTTGATCTGATTTATCTTTAGAGAAATTGTGCATTGCCCTCATAGAAAAAAAATTATGGAATTCAAATAATTGAACCAATGTTGGTCAATTAGTTGTTTAAAAACCCCAAAACAGAAATTTTAGTTAGTCACTCAGAACTAGACACTGAAAAAATGCTAAGCGGCCCACCCAAGGGTTTCAATGGAAGAAAAAAACGTTAATTTATGTGATAACTTGAGAAGCAATAAATCCTGTCATTGTGTGTTTAGTTTCAGTCAGTCCTTACTCATTGCAGGTGCGGCCCACTATGTTCTTCCGACACTGGCATTGTCCAGACATCTCGTCACACACTCTGCTGATGGCCCCACCCATATCACACTGGCAGCCTATCAGAGAGAGGCAGCAGGTCAACGAGGTCATTCTGATTAAAACAACCATAACAGATCATAAAGTCAACTCCTGACTCGAGGTAGTTCACTACCTTACATGTTAATTATTGATCTATTACTCACACAACATGTTTGGTCAAGTGAGACAGTCTTTGTAAGACAAAGACACACCTTTGTGACACATTCTATGGTTGATTAAGCTACTTCCCCACACGTTAGACAAACTGATAAGATAAAAAGAAGATTGTGTATTTATAGGAAGCCAGTCTGCTTCATGGTAGGTGACTCACCTTGACAGCCAAAATAGTTCCTCTTCTGCAGCAGGTAGTAGCCCTCCTTGCATGTGTCACAGGTATGGCTGCACACGTTGGGCTTGCAAAAACACTGCCCACTTTTCTACAATAGTAGACAATGCTGAAGTTAATGGGGAACTGCTTGTGAGAGGTGAACCTTGCAAAGTAAATTTAATTATTACACTACTAAATCACAGGGATAATCAACGAGGGACTATGCCTTCTATGGAAAATAATGAACTACGCGCTAGTTGCATTATTTTCCAGAGAACGCACAGAGCCCTGAATTGATTATCCCTTTTATACCATGGCTGTAATTTAACACATTTGCTGGTAGAAATGTGTTCAACATCCACTGAAGTAGCTAGCAAGTTTACTAGATAGCTACAGTTATTTCACTGGTAACCAAACAACAGACTTGTTTGCTATTATGAAAATCAAATTCAACAATGCCAATAATGTTTTCAATTCGACTTTGCTTTCAAAAGCAGCTCAAACAATAGCCACTGAATTATACCGTGCATATATACAGTGCGTTATAGAAAGGCCTTCAACAATGCCATGGTTTAAAGGAAAATATCCAAAACAAATGGACCCCTTAGTTAAACATTAAGCGATTTATGGTAAAATTGTGTATAACTCAGTTAGTACTGGTGTGCTGGACATATGGCAGTAGAGTATGAGCAGACAGAGGTAGACAGACTCACCTGTTGACACTCTCCTACCCCACTCAGGGTCCCTTTGACATCACAGTGACACTCTGGGAGAGAGATAGGAAGTATAAAGTGAGAAAAGTCTGCTCTATAGGTACAACTTGAGACAAATGAGTCACACATTATTCAGCGACGCAATGACAATACAATAGACCATAAGCAGAGAAGTGATAGAATAACAAATACGGTAAAAGGGAAGATTAAAAGAGTGAGAAACAAAGAGAGAGAAACAGAGGGGGGGGGGGGGAGCGAGAGAGAGAGAGAAATGAAGAGGTAGGGCACTGTAGGGTATAGGGAACAAGACTCTATTTCCGGATTCCACCACTTTCATGGGTGAAAAACAGCAGCAACAACAAATGTAAATCTTCTGAGCTGCACATATCCACAAAAGACCAGGGGAGCCACTGCTCTCTTACTCTCCTAAACCTGTCAACCATCAGAGAACAATCGTCAGTATTCATCCAGCCACAGTAAAACCTGAGGAATTCCTAAATATTAAAATATCTTCTTTCTAACTTCCCTCCATCCATATACTGTATCTTCTGGCAGCAGGCAGGCAAGCAGTGGTGATAACATTCTTGCAGAACTGTAACTTTAGACAGGTATCTGGACAAAGGCTGGGGCTGTTTCTACACTGTACTCACTGGCTGGTTGAGGAGAGGCAGTTCTGTACATGGTAGAATTATGAGGATGGGGGGCAGATGTTTTATGCAGAGAGTTCTCTCCACAATAACCCACATATAGTACCAGTCAAAAGTTTGGACACACCTACTCATTCAATGGTTTTTCTTTATTTGTACTATTTTCTACATTGTAGAATCATAGTGAACATCAAAATATTGAAATAACATATATGGAATCATGTAGTAACCAAAAAAAGTTATATATGTTGTATTTGAGATTCTTCAAAGTAGCCACCCTTTGCCTCGATGACAGCTTTGCACACTCTTGGCAATCTCTCAACCAGCTTCACCTGGAATGCTTTTCCAACAGTTTTGAAGGAGTTCCCGCATATGCTGAGCACTTGTTGGCTGCTTTTCGTTCACTCTGCGGTCCAACTCATCCCAATTGGGTTGAGGTCGGGTGATTGTGGAGGCCTGGTCATTGGCTGCAGCACTCCATTACTCTCCTTGGTCAAATAGCCCTTACACAGCCTGGAGGTGTGCTGGGCAATTGTCCTGTTGAAAAACAAATGATAGTCCCACTAAGTGCAAACCAGATGGGATGGCGTATCTCTGCAGAATGCTGTGGTAGCCATGCTGGTTAAGAGTCCCTTAAATTCTAAATAAACTCAGCAATAAAAGAAAAGTCCCCCTTTCAGGACCCAAATAACTTTACAGATCTTCATTGTAAAGGGTTTAAACACTGTTTCCCATCCTTGTCCAATGAACCATAAACAATAAATGAACATGCACTTGTTGAACGGTCATTAAGACACTAACAGCTTAGAGATGGTAAGAAATTAAGGTCACAGTTATGAAAACTTAGGAGACTAAAGAGGCCTTTCTACTGACTCTGAAAAACACCAAAAGAAAGATGCCCAGGGTCTCTGCTCATCTGCGTGAACGTGCCTTAGGCATGCTGCAAGGAGGCATGAGGACTGCAGATGTGGCCAGGGCATTAAATTGCAATGTCCGTACTGTGAGACGCCTAAGACAGCACTACAGGGAGACATGACGGACACCTGATCGTCCTCGCAGTGGCAGACCACGTGTAACAACACAGGATCGGTATATCCGAACATCACACCTGCGGGACAGGTACAGGATGGCAACAACTGCTCAAGTTACACCAGGAACGCACAATCCCTCCATCAGTGCTCAGACTGTCCGCAATAGGTTGAGAGAAGCTGGACTGAGGGCTTGTAGGCCTGTTGTAAGGCAGGTCCTTACCAGACATCAGCGGCAACAACGTCGCCTGGACCAGACAGGATTGGCAAAAAGTGCTCTTCACTGACGAGTCGTGGTTTTGTTTCACCAGGGGTGATGGTCGGATTCGCATTTATCGTTGAAGGAATGAGCTACACTGAGGCCTGTAATCTGGAGCGGGATCGGAGGGTGAGGTCCATTCCCCCCAGAAATGTCCGGAAACTTGCAGGTGCCTTGGTGGAAGAGTGGGGTAACATATCAAGAACTGGCAAATCTGGTGCAGTCCATGAGGAGATGCACTGCAGTACTTAATGCAGCAGGTGGGCACACCAGATACTGACTGTTACTTTTGATTTTGACCCCCCCTTTGTTCAGGGGACACATTATTCAATTTCTGTTAGTTACATGTCTGTGTAACTTGTTCAGTTTATGTCTCAGTTGTTGAATCTTGTTATGTTCATACAAATATTTACTCATGTTAAGTTTGCTGAAAATAATGGCAGTTGACAGTGAGGACGTTTCTTTTTTTGCTGAGTTTAAATCACTGACAGTGCCACCAGCAACGCACCCCCACACCATCACATCCGTTCACCTAGTCCACATCCCACAAATACACGGCGGTTGGAACCAAAAATCTAAATTTTGGACAAGTCAGACCAAAGGACAGATTTCCACCAGTCTAATGCCCATTGCTCATGTTTCTAGGCCCATCAAGTCTCTTCTTCTTATTGGTGTCCTTTAGTAGTGGTTTCTTTACAGCAAATCGACCATGAATGCCTGATTCATGCAGTCTCCTCTGAACAGTTGATGTTGAGATGTGTCTGTTACTTGAACTCTGAAGCATTTATTTTGGCTACAATTTCTGATGAACTTATCCTCTTTAGCAGAGGTTACTCTGGGTCTTCCTTTCCTGTGGAGGTCCTCATGAGAACCAGTTTCATCATAGTGCTTGATGGTTTTTGCGACTGCACTTGAAGAAACTCAAAGTTCTTGGCATTTTGTGGACTGACAGACCTTCGTGACTTAGTATTGATGGGCTGTTGTTTCCCTTTGCTTATTTGAGCTGTTCTTGCCATAACACGGACTTGGTCTTTTACAAAATAGGGCTATCTTCTGTATACCACCCCTACCTTGTCACAGCACAACTGATTGACACAAATGCATTAAGGACAGAAATTCCACAAATTAACTTCTAACAAGGCACACCTGCTAATTTAAATGCATTGCAGGTGACTACCTCATGAAGCTGGTTGAGAGAATGTCAAGAGTGTGCAAAGCTGTCATCAAGGCAAAGGGTGACAACTTTGAAGAATCTCAAATATATTTTGATTTGTTTAATACTTTTTTGGTTACTACATGATTCAATATGTGTTATTTCATAGTTTTGATGTCTTCACTATTATTTTACAATGTAGAAATAATAAAAAATAAAGAAAAACCCTTGAATGAGTAGGTGTCTAAACCTTTGACTGGTATTGTATGTCCTACTGTAACGGCGTTCTTCGTTTGTTGAAAGAGAGTCGGACCGAAATGCAGCGTGGTGGTTACTCATGTTCTTTAATGAAGAAAAAGCGATACATGAAATAACTAAATAAATACAAAAAACAACAAACGGAACGTGAAACCTAATTACAGCCTATCTGGTGAACACTACACAGAGACAGGAACAATCACCCACGAAAGACAAAGCGAAACTCAGGCTACCTAAATACGGTTCCCAATCAGAGGCAATGAGAATCACCTGACTGATGATTGAGAACCGCCTCAGGCAGCCAAGCCTATACAACACCCCTAATCAGCCGCGATCCCAAATACAACAAACCCCAATACGAAATACAATAACATAAACCCCTGTCACACCCTGGTCTGACCAAATATATAACGAAAACACTAAGACCAAGGCGTGACAGAACCCCCCCCCCCCAAGGTGCGGACTCCCGGACGCACCTCAAAACCAAAGGGAGGGTCCGGGTGGGCGTCTGTCATTGGTGGGGGCTCCGGCTCGGGACGTGGACCCCACTTCATTAATGTCCTCGTTCCTCCCCTTCGCGTCCTGGGATAATCCACCCTCGCCGCCGACCATGGCCTAATAGTCCTCACCCAGAACCCCACAGAACTGAGGAGCAGCTCGTGACTGAGGGGCATCTCGGGACTGAGGGGCAGCTCGGGACTGAGGGGCAGCTCGGGACTGAGGCAGCTCGGGACTGAGGGGCAGCTCGGGACTGAGGGGCAGCCCGGAACTGAGGGGCAGCCCGGAACTGAGGGGCAGCCCGGAACAGAGGGGCAGCCCGGAACAGAGGGGAAGCCCGGAACAGAGGGGAAGCCCAGTACTGAGAGGAAGCCCAGTACTGAGAGGAAGCCTAGTACTGAGATGAAGCTCAGGTAGGTAGTAGGCTCCGGTAGATCCTGGCTGGCTGGCGGATCTGGAAGATTCAAGTTGACTAGCAGATCTGGAAGATTCTGGTTGACTAGCAGATCTGGAAGATTCTGGTTGACAGGCTGATCTGGAAGAATCTGGTTGACAGGCTGATCTGGAAGAATCTGGTTGACAGGCTGATCTGGAAGAATCTGGTTGACTGGCAGATCTAGAAGATCATGGCTGACTGGCGGATCTAGTTGCTCTATGCAAACTGACAGCTCTGACTGCTCCATGCAGGCTGACAGCTCCTTGCAGACTGGCAGCTCTTTGCAGACTGACAGCTCTGACTGCTCCATGCAGGCTGACAGCTCCTTGCAGACTGACAGCTCCTTGCAGACTGACAGCTCCTTGCAGACTGACAGCTCCCTGCAGACTGGCAGCTCCTTGCAGACTGACAGCTCTGACTGCTCCATGCAGGCTGACAGCTCCTTGCAGACTGGCAGCTCCTTGCAGACTGGCAGCTCCTTGCAGACTGGCAGCTCCTTGCAGACTGGCAGCTCCTTGCAGACTGACAGCTCCTTGCAGACTGACAGCTCTGGCTGCTTCATGCAGACTGGCAGCTCCTTGCAGACTGGCAGCTCCTTGCAGACTGGCAGCTCCTTGCAGACTGGCAGCTCCTTGCAGACTGACAGCTCCTTGCAGACTGACAGCTCTGACTGCTCCATGCAGGCTGACAGCTCCTTGCAGACTGACAGCTCCTTGCAGACTGGCAGCTCCTTGCAGACTGGTAGCTCCTTGCAGACTGACAGCTCTGGCTGCTTCATGCAGACTGACAGCTCTGACTGCTCCATGCAGGCTGACAGCACCCTGCAGACTGGCAGCTCCTTGCAGACTGGCAGCTCTTTGCAGACTGACAGCTCTGGCTGCTTCATGCAGACTGACAGCTCTGACTGCTCCATGCAGGCTGACAGCACCTTGCAGACTGGCAGCTCCTTGCAGACTGAGAGCACCCTGAAGACTGGCAGCTCAGGCTGCTTCAAACAGGCAGGAGGCTCCGGCAGCGCTGTAGAGAAGAAAGGCTCTGATAGCGCTAAACAGGCCGGAGACTCCGACAGCGCAGGAGAGGAGGAAAACGCTGGCTGTGCTGAACAGACAGGAGACTCCGGTAGCGCAGGAGAGGAGAAAGGCTCCGACAGCGCTGGAGAGGCGGGAGACTCCGACAGCGCAAGAGGGAAGGAATGCTCTGGCTGTGCTGAACAGGCGGGAGACTCCGACAGAGCAGGAGAGGCGAGGCGCACTGTAGGCCTGATGCGTGGTGCGGGCACTGGTGATACTGGAGCGAGGACACGCACAGGAAGCCTGGTGCGGGGAGCTGCTACCGGAGGACTGGTGTGTGGAGGTGGCACAGGATGTGCAAGGCTAGGGATGTGCACAGGAGGCCTGGTGCGTGAGGCTGGCACCAACTTCACCAGCCGACTAACACGCACCTCAGGACGAGTATGGAGCGCTAACTCAGGTGCCATCAAATCCCCGACACGATCCGTCAGACGAATATGGTATCTATAGCACCAAGCTAGCAACTCCCTCATTACTCTCCACTCCACTTTCCCCATTAACTCCTTCACAGTCTCTGCTTCGCTCACCTCTAACACCGGCTCTGGTTCTGGTCTCCTCCTTGGCTCCTCACGATAAACAAGGAGAGTTGGCTCAGGTCCATCTCCTGACTCAGCCACTCTCCCTCTGAGCCCCAATACATTTTTTGGGGTGACTCTCGGGTTTCGCTCTGCGCCGCCGTGTCTGTTTCTCCAACTCCATTCGCCTATAGCCTTCTTCGCACTGCTCCAACGAATCCCATGCGGGCTCCTGCACTCTCTCTGGGTCGGCCGCCCACCTGTCGATTTCCTCCCACGTCTTATACTCCATGCCATCCAATACGTCTTCCCCTGTCCATTCCTCCTTTCGCTTTTCCTGCGGTCGCTGCCTGTAACCACGCCGCTTGGTCCGTGTGTGGTGGGTGATTCTGTAACGGCGTTCTTCGTTTGTAGAAAGAGAGTCGGACCGAAATGCAGCGTGGTGGTTACTCATGTTCTTTAATGAAGAAAAAGCGATACATGAAATAACTAAATAAATACAAAAAACAACAAACGGAACGTGAAACCTAATTACAGCCTATCTGGTGAACACTACACAGAGACAGGAACAATCACCCACGAAAGACAAAGCGAAACTCAGGCTACCTAAATACGGTTCCCAATCAGAGGCAATGAGAATCACCTGACTGATGATTGAGAACCGCCTCAGGCAGCCAAGCCTATACAACACCCCTAATCAGCCGCGATCCCAAATACAACAAACCCCAATACGAAATACAATAACATAAACCCCTGTCACACCCTGGCCTGACCAAATATATAACGAAAACACAAAACACTAAGACCAAGGCGTGACACCTACAATTCCACTGTAAGGTTATTCTTGGACTTTCACAAAGATATTCATTTAAAACCTTGAGCTTTTACCTCCTGAAACACAGTTTAAATGACTGCTGTTAGTTAAACACCAAAGAGATAAAGTAAAATAAAATGTGAAAGGAAAAAATACAAAAAACATCACATTTACACAAATATTCAGACCCTTTACTCAGTACCTTGTTGAAGCCCCTTTGGCAGTGATTACAGCCTCGAGTCTACTTGGGTATGACGCTACACGTTTGGCACACCTGTATTTGGGGGAGTTTCTCCCATTCTTCTCTGTAGATCCTCTCAAGCTCTGTCGGGTTGGATGGGGAGCGCACAACTATTTTCAGGTCTCTCCAGAGATGTTCGATCGGGTTCAAGTCTGGGCTCTGGCTGGGCGGCTCAAGGACATTCAGACACTTGTCCCGAAGCCACTCCTGCGTTGTCTTGGCTGTGTGCTCAGGGTCCTGTTGAAAGGTGAACCTTCGCCCCAGTCTGAGGTCCTGAGTGCTCTGGAGCAGTTTTTCATCAAGGATCACTCTACTTTTCTCTGTTCATCATTCCCTCGATCCTGGCTAGTCCTCACAGCATGATGGTGCCACCACCATGCTTCACCGTAGGGATGGTGCCAGGTTTGAATCCAAATCAAATCAAATCAAATTTATTTATATAGCCCTTCGTACATCAGCTGATATCTCAAAGTGCTGTACAGAAACCCAGCCTAAAACCCCAAACAGCAAGCAATGCAGGTGTAGAAGCACGGTGGCTAGGAAAAACTCCCTAGAAAGGCCAATACCTAGGAAGAAACCTAGAGAGGAACCAGGCTATGTGGGGTGGCCAGTCCTCTTCTGGCTGTGCCGGGTGGAGATTATAACAGAACATGGCCAATATGTTCAAATGTTCATAAATGACCAGCATGGTCGAATAATAATAAGGCAGAACAGTTGAAACTGGAGCAGCAGCACAGTCAGGTGGAAGTTGAAACTGGAGCAGCAGCATGGCCAGGTGGACTGGGGACAGCAAGGAGTCATCATGTCAGGTAGTCCTGGGGCATGGTCTTAGGGCTCAGGTCAGTTGAAACTGGAACAGCAGCATGGCCAGGTGGCAGGGGACAGCAAGGAGTCATCATGTCAGGTAGTCCTAGGGCATGGTCCTAGGGCTCAGGTCCTCCGAGAGAGAGAAAGAAAGAGAGAAGGAGAGAATTAGAGAACGCACACTTAGATTCACACAGGACACCGAATAGGACAGGAGAAGTACTCCAGATATAACAAACTGACCCCAGCCCCCCGACACATAAACTACTGCAGCATAAATACTGGAGGCTGAGACAGGAGGGGTCAGGAGACACTGTGGCCCCATCCGAGGACACCCCCAGGACAATCCAGACGTGACGCTTCAGGCCAAAGTGTTCAATCTTGGCTTCATCAGACCAGAGAATCTTGTTTCTCATGGCCTGAGAGTCCTTTAGGTGCCTTTTGGCAAACTCCAAGTGGGATGTCATGTGCATTTTACTGAAAAGTGGCTTCCATCTGGCCACTCTACCTAATTGGTGGAATGCTGTAGAGATGGTTGGCCTTCTGCAAGGATCTCCCATCTCCACAGAGGAACTCTGGAGCTCTGTCAGAATGACCATCAGGTTCTTGGTCACCTCCCCGGTTGCTCAGTTTGGCCGGGCGGCCAGCTCTTGGAAGAATCTAGGTGGTTCCAAACTTCTTCCATTTAAGAATGATGGAGGCCACTGTGTTCTTGGGGACCTTCAATGCTGCGGAAATGTTTTGGTATGCTTCCTTGATCTGTGTATCGATACAATCCTGTGGTCTTCAATCCTGTCGTAGAAACATCTCAAGGATGATCAATGGAAACAGGATGCACCTGAGCTCAGAGCAAAAGGTCTAAATACTTATGTAAATAAGGTTTTTTAGTGTTTGCAAACATTCTAAAAACCTGTTTTCACTTTGCCATTATGGGGCACTGTGTGTAGATTGATGAGGAACATTTTATATTTAATCAATTTTAGAATAAGGCTGGACACTTTCCGAATGAACTGTATGCCTGCCCAAATCATAATCCCACCGCCACCATGGGCACTACGTTCACAATAATGACATCAGAAAACTGCTTGCCATCTGCCCGGTACAGTTGAAACCAGATTAATCCATGAAGAGCACTCTTCTCCAGCGTGCCAGTGGCCATCGAAGGTGAGCATTCCCCTACTGAAGTCGGTGACGACGCCAAACTGCAGTCAGGTTAAGACCCTGGTGAGGATGATGAGCACGCAGATGAGCATCCCTGAGACAGTTTTTGCAGGAATTCTTCTGTTTTGCAAACCCACAGCTTCACCAGCTGTCCGGAAGGCTGGTTTCAATTGATACCACTGGTTTAGAAGTCAGATGAGGTAGTCCTGGGCTGGCGTGGTTACATGTGGTCTTGTCACGATCATCGTAATCACATTCAGACCAAAGCGCAGTGTGAAATCGGTTCGACATATTTTATTTGAAGTGAACCGTACAAAAACAATAAAGAATCAATTAAACGTGACGTTCTGGAGTGCTCACAGGCAACAACACAAAACAAGATCCCACAATACACAGTGGGGAAATGGCTGCCTAAATATGATCCCCAATCAGAGACAACGATAAACAGCTGGTTCTGATTGGGAACCATACCAGGCCAACATAGAAATAAAACAACCTAGATTACCGACCCTAGTCACACCCCGACCTAACCAAAATAGAGAATAAAAAGGCTCTCTATGGTCAGGTCGTGACAGGTCTGCGGTTGTGCAGCCGGATGGACGTACGGCTAAATTATCAGAAATGAAGTTGGAAGCGGCTTATAATAAGGAAATTAACATTAAATTCTCTAAAATGACGTTGGAAGCGGTTTATGGTAAGGAAATCAACATTCAATTCTCTGGCAACAGCTCTGGTGGACATCCCTGCAATATGCATGCCAATTGCACACTTCCTCAAAACTGTGGCATTGTGTTGTGTGACAAAACTGCACATTTTAAAGTGGCCTTATATTGTCACCAGCACAAGTTGCACCTATGTAGTGATCATGTTGTTTAATCAGCTTCTTGATATGCCACACCTGTCAGGTGGATGGATTATCTTGGCAAAGGATGTAAACAAATTTGTGCCTAAAATTGTAGAGAAGTAAGCTTTTTGTGCATATGGAACATATCTGGGATCTTTAATTTCACCTCATGAAGCACGTTCCGTTTATATTTTTGTTCAGTGTACATCAGGATGTCATGAAGGCTTCATTTTAAAATGAGTATCTGTTATGAGTGGAGCAGGACAGTATAGCTGCAGAGATACATTAGTCGAGTAAGATCATATTCAGGTCACCCACCTATACAGCCGCTGGGGTTCTCTGTTGCTAGGTTCCAGTAGAGCGGTTTACATGTATCACACAGGGTTCCATCCACATTGGGCAGGCAGCCACAGGAACCCTATATCAGGATGACACACACGTGCAGACAGACACATCCGAAAGATCATTTAGATATTTGATTTGGAATTTTAAGACCCCTTGAAGTGTCAAAAAGAAAAAAACGTTTTTTTTATTTAAATAAAACATGTTTTGGCCTTCCTGCTATCTCTAAGGAGACGGATTAGGGGAGTCCAGGGGGTGAATTACTGCCTCACACTACAGAAAGAGGAGATAGGTTCCTGCCCCATGGGCCCATCTGGCTTAGACAAGGCTACGTAATTACAGCGTATTGCTTAAACAGTAGTAGATATGCTTTTTTTTTAATGCGGAAACAAAACCCTACAACTAAGGTCAAATGTTTCAATAACCATTCACAATGGTAGTGATGTTTTCTTTCCAACAAAACATTTCACACAAAGCAACCCCGCCACACCTCTGGAAATCCTGTGTTTCAGAAGCATTGCTGCATCTTTTTCCTCTGTAATATTTAAGGAAGTCGCATTTTCTCTTGTAGGTCCTCCCATTACCTCAGCCAATAAAACTATAAAGAATATAAAGAACGAAGAGGCTTACAGTGGGCCATGTTGGGGGAGGCAAAAAAAACTACAAGTATTTCTCAGTCAGCCATGTTGTGGGAGGCATAGGTTGCATACCGTTTGTGGATCTGCTGTGGTGACCTCTGACCCTGCTGGGTTACACTGGCTGATAGAGGCTGGAATAGAAGATGTAAAAACGTCTGTAAAAACTTCACGCAAATTGTTATTTTATGAAGAAGAAAGACAGCTGTGCTCCACGGAATACATTTACAGAACAGTACTTTGTTGGCAAGGTCACACCAGGGGTGACTGAAGTAACTTATATCACACGGCTGGATATGAAAACTCTCTCTACAATTATCCATTTTACACGTTGTATAAATCACATTGAGAAATGTTTGCCTAATAGTCTATGTCCCCCTCTACTTCTATGCTGTCTAAATAAACCCCCAAAATATGAAGGGAGTTTTTTTTAAATGCAAAGAAAGAATCTAGTGAGGTATCCTGAACACTGTGGAAAGCAGAGGCCTGACACAGAACAACGATCACATTGCTGGCCCACCACCCCAGGGCGACACAGACAACGGCCTGATACTGGGTTACACATGGGGTCATAGGAACCCTCCCCAGAAAACTGGCAGACTGGGGAGAGAGAAAGGCACAGTGAGAGGGACTGTGAGATGTGTCATGGTAGAATGAGATGACGTAGTGTCAAATTAAATGCCTCTAACAGCACAGATCATAGTAAATCTGCAATATGTATCTTTTAAAGACAGGAATACACTCATGTTTAAATGGATCAAGTCTATATGGGTCAGCTTTGCTTTCAGTGATTTGTTTTGTTCAGACAACTATGGGTAGATCATAAAAATAGAATGACTAGACAAGACAGATTTTATTTATGTGGGGTAAATCAACATGGGCTTTAAGGGTCATTGTGGGAGAATCTGTAGTTACAGTGCTGAATAGGGTCATTAAACCCTGTGAGACTACACATCAGTTTTTCCATCAGCAGCAGCTAGGTCATGTAAAGGTTGATGTGGGCGAATCAGTGTCTGCAGTGCAATAGCCCTCCCGTGGGTGTGGCCAAAACAAAAGGGTGAAAACACGCACAGGCACAGTCTGGGTATCCATAGTAACTGGGGGCACACTGGTCACATTGCTGTCCCACGTAGTTGGCACGGCAATGGCACTGTCCGTTGGGCCCGCAGACTCTGTCAGTTGCACCTGCACCGTCACAACGACACACTGTCACTGTGAAAAGAAGTGGTGGGAAAGAGATGACTGTTTCTGTCTACTACAGGTTGAATTTGGTCAATAATGAAACAAAACAATTAATTAATCTTGTGGGGTCATATTTTACTGTAAAATTTACTTCAAAGAGGTTTAGAGAATGAAAATTGTTGATCTATTTGTGCTGTGGTTTGGTGAGAGGGAACTGTTCCTCACTTTGGCAGTTAGGGAAGGTGTGGTGTCCTGGTCGACAGCGGTCACATTGCCTGCCTTCCACCCCTTCACGGCACATGCAGCGCCCTGACGCATCACACAGCTCCAGAACTGATCCACGTCGGTCACACAAACACTCTGAAAATAAATACAAAATAAAAATACGTTATTGACTGCAGACACACTATCTGAATGTAAATAAACACAGAAGACACATTTCAACACACAACACCAGAAAAGCTAGATTGAGGCTCAATATATAATGGGAAGCCCCACAGCCTTTCCCACGACATGTGCCATTAGCAATGGGACTTTCTTTAACACAGTTTAAGATTCAATTCCTTCTTGTCAGGACACTGGATGAAAGTAAATTATTTTTGTCGCCCACATTCCCAGACAAACAATAAAAATCGGAGACTGAGACAGAGTAAAAGACATCCTTTATATCCTTGTTTCAAATAAAAACAAGCTATTTTTCTAATCTGGCATTTTCCCCCAAGTTGATCCCAGCGAGAGAGAAAACAAAGTCAACCGGAAATTTGGGAGGGGACCGTTCATAGATATTAATAGAATGTCTGTTTGTTTCTCCCTGAACCATCCCAGCTGACCCAGTGGCATCATGGGAAGAAGACATGCTGGCAACCATCAGGCAAGAAAGAGCACTTAACCTTCAGAACCCCATTAAAGAAAACATGCTGATATTCCAAAGTCGGGATCTTGAAATCAGATGAGTACACAGTGCAGTTTGACACAAAGTAAACCCATTTGGATTGAGTGGTCCCCTAAAAGGTCTAGTAATCCTCTGTTTTATGACCTGCCCTGTCCATATATAACTCAAAGGCATGGCCCACAGAAAGTGTCTGAGGCAGTGCTCTCTACAAGCAGGACATCTCAAATAGAGAGAGAGTGGGAGGGAGGGAGAGAGAGAGAGAGAGAGAGGATGAGGGGGAGAGAGAGAGAGAGAGAGAAAAAAAAACCCACAGAGACAGATTCTCAGCCTCATTCCTTTAGAGGTGTCAGGAGCCCTACTGCCTTACAGGAGTCAGAGCTGAGGTGCTGTAAAAGCTGTTAGTCTAGCGTAGGGTAGTCTAATCACACTCACGTTGACAGCTGGGTGGTCCGAAATAACCAGCAGGGCAGGCAGTGGGCCCTGTGGATAGAGATGAAAGAAGGAGGGGGAAGGAGAGGGAGACACAGAGACAGAGTGAGAGAGAGGGGGGTGCAGGGAGAGGGGGAGAAAGAGAGAAAAAGAAGGTGTAAAGAAGGTGATAAACTAAATCAGATAAACAAGATCATTATCAGAGTGATCAGACTAACATATAACAAGAAAATTGGTAGTTTATGTTTATGTGGTCATGTTTTGTCTTGTTATAAAAGGGTATGTTAGATTACATTACACTGTGGTTACATTATAGTATAATGTGTACAACACTTACCCACTATATGGCCGGCAGGAGATTTAGTGGTGGGCTGGTAGATTGGATATCCTGATTTAAAAGAAAAGTGTAAAATCTATTTCAACACCATGAATATCTACAGTGGTTTGTGTGCTGTGCTCTACCCCAGTAATCTTGTAATCTACTTGGTATGAGGAACAAGCTAAGAGCTAGTAGGAAAGAAATTGTACTGAGCACCCCTTGAAAATGCAAAATACTGCAACATCATTTTAATCAGACTGATTCATGAGCTTTAAGACAAAGACCAAAAAGAAAACCTCCTGGCAAATAGAGATATTGTTGATGATAGCAGCCCACCCCAAACAGAACCTGATTTAGTTACTACCAGGGAGTCTGTCTACTATTCATGTTTAGACTGCTCTTGGAGCACTCACAGCCTCCAAAAGATAAAATCCTGCTTTTAATAATCGCATCCAGTAATAAATCTCTGTACTGTATTAATAAAATGCCAACCCAAATTCTTCATTCCACATTAAATCTTCTGTTTATATGACAAGGGAAAGCTAACCACCTGGGGTCGATTACTCACTCATTAGAATTTCTGTATAAAACCTCCGTATAAAAGTTGACATGAAAGGTTTAGTTAATGATTTGTGTCTACCATAGCTAAATCAACGGGGTAATCAAGATATGTATACAGCCCCTTTAGTTTTTACTGTGGAAGGCATGATTAGACTATGGGGATGAGGAGGTTCGTTTTGGAATTTAGCCAGGACAACATCATGTTTCACTTTCTATGGGATTGGACTGATCCAGAGAACATCAGTTAAACAGATTCCAGATTTACAATATCAGTAAACAGTGAGGAACAGAACGCATCTTCAAGATGACACTGTCCTTGTTAATACAGCAACTGTGGAAAGACATGAGAGTGGGCATGAAAGTAACATATATTAGTCAACTGTGTTTCTAATAAGGACTTGGTCATTTAAGAAAATAGACATGCTCCTTTGGGAGAATAGATAGACAGTACAGTAGAACTGCCAAACTCTCTCACAAACACATAGTGTGACACATGGGGATTGTAAGGGCTTGTCAATCATGGCTTTTGGTCGGACACCATGTGAAGCACGAGGAATGTTCTGAATACAGAGTTGAAACATGACCTTATGCATCATCACGCACTGACACAATGTCTAAAGGTCAATAATCAGAATACGAGAAGAACGAACAACTCAACCTAAAGACATGCAGGGTGAGGCGTGTGTCTGTGTTGGTGAAGGTGAAGGTACGACAGAATGAGGAGAGTGTGGTAAAGGATTGATATTTCATTTCTTCTGAGAATATGTTGTAGCAGTACTGCAGTCTTTGGATGAGTAGCCTTCACTGTAATTTGTATTAATGTATTTATTGTGTGTTTATATATCTATGATCCTAAAATGTAAATTCATTATTACATGCAAATCCAGTTCATTGACATTTTCCAATCAACTCAAACTTTACCTTTGTGTGAATGTACAGTATTTCAACTCTGTAATCAGAACATTCCTCGTGCTTCTCATGGTGTCAGACCAAAGTCCATGATTGACAAGCCCTTACTTAAAGGACGTCGCTACATAGAATGTAGAATGTCCCTTTAATTGTCAGTTGACTACTTATGAGCCTTTCTAATTAGCTAATTGCACACACCTGTGGCTTCCTGCTTCAAGTGCTCAATTTCTTTAAAAATGGAGGATGATGTTCAGTGTGAGGAGGACTGCTGGTATTGCATGAAAGTTTTAATAAAAATAGCCTATCACCATCTCTTCAATGTGAGAGGGCATCGGCCAGCTCCCTCACACAGCTCCACAGAAAACATATCCTGCATACTTGTTTTTTTTTTTCAGATCTGGGAATGTTGATCCAAAACATGAAATAATTCAACAAAAATTCTTACATGTTATATAGGAATGAGGTCAATTAGCCTTCTTCCGATCCCAACTCCTCACAACATTTTGCATGGGCTCTTACTGTATAGTAAAGCTTCCTCTGAGGTCAAAAGCAGGACTTCCTCAATTAAGAGCTTCTGAAGGAGTTTCCTTCCTCACCCTGTGTCCAAATGTAAACCAAGCTAGGGCAGGGCTATATTATACGCCTTCTTATTTGTTATTCATTCATACGTTTGTTCATTCTCCCACTGGTCATTCAGTCATTTATTTGTTGTTCGTTGGTTAATTAGCTCGTCTGTCCGACCAGCCATCCCTTCATTCAGTCATTAATTTCCTCTGCGTACAACATATTTCCAATCCCAAATAATTGCTTTATACAAATAATTGGTACATCTTAGAAATGAGGAGAGTTTACGTACTGATGCACTGCGGGTAGCCATAGTAACCATCTGCACAGCGTTCACAGTTGTTTCCCGTGAATTCTGCCCGGCATCGGCAGCGTCCTGTCCCCATCTCACAAGCAGCAGTCGTCCTGGCATCACACCTGCAGGCTGTAGTCACACACACACACACACACACACACACACACACACACACACACACACACACACACACACACACACACACACACACACACACACACACACACACACACACACAGTCATGGGAAAAGACTGCTCTTGCTGCTTGTGACATACAGTGCATTCGGAAAGTATTCATACCCCTTCGCTTTTTCCACATTTTATTGCAATTCAGCCTTATTTTAAATTGATAAAAAAAAAAATCTTATCAACCTACACACAATACCCCATAATGACAAAGCAAAAACAGGTTTAGACCATTTTTTTACTGAAATATTACATTTACATAAGTATTCAGACACTTTACTCAGTACTTTGTTGAAGCACCTTTGGCAGTGATTACAACCTTGAGTTTTCTTGGTAAGACGCTAAAAGCTTGGCACACCTGTATTTGGGGAGTTTCTCCCATTATTCTCTGCAGATCCTCGGAAGCTCTGTCAGCTTGGAAGGGGAGCATCACTACACAGCTATTTTCAGGTCTCTCCGGAGATGTTAGATCGGGTTCAAGTCCAGGCTCTGGCTGGGCCACTCAAGAACATTCAGAGACTTGTCCCAAAGCCACTACTGCGTTGTCTTGGTTGTGTGCTTAGGGCCGTTGTCCTGTTGGAAGGTGAACCTTCACTCCAGTTTCAGGTCCTGAGCGCACTGGAGCAGGTTTTCATGAAGGATCTCTCAGTACTTTGCTCCTTTCATCTTTCCCCTCAATCCTGACAAGTCTTCCAGTCCCTTCAGCAGAAAAACATCCCCACAGCATGATGGTACCACCACCATGCTTCACCGTAGGGATGGTGCCAGGTTTCCTCCAGACATGACTCTTGGAATTCAGGCTGGAGATGGTTGTCCTGGAAGGTTCTCCCATCTTCACAACGGAACTCTGGAGCTCTGTCAGAGTGACCATCGGGTTCTTGGTCACCTCCCTGACCACGGCCCTTCTCCCCCGATTGCTCAGTCTTGGTGGTTCCAAACTTCTTCCATTTATGAATGATGAAGGCCACTGTGTTCTTGGGGACCTTCAATGTGTTCTTGGGTACCCTTCCCCAGAGCTGTTCCTCGACACAATCCTGTCTCGGAGCTCATTCCTTTGACCTCATGGCTTGGTTTTTGCTCTGACATGCACGGTCAACCATGGGACCTTATATAGACAAGTGTGTGCATTCCAAATCAATCAATTGAATTTACCACAGGTGGACTCCAATCAAGTTGTAGAAACATCTCAAAGATAATCAGGATGCACCTGATCTCAATTTCTAGTCTCATAGCAAAGGGTCTAAATACTTATGCAAGTATCTGTTTTTAATTTTTTATACATTTGCAAAAATGTCCAAAACCTGTTTTCGCTTTTTCATTATGGGGTATTGTGTGTAGATTGATGAGGAATAAGAGTAAGGCTGTAACATAACAAAATGTGGAAAAAGGGAAGGAGTCTGAATACTTTCCGAATGCACTGTATACGACAACAATCAAAGAAAATTATGATGGAGCTAACAAGATTTCACAGTCTGTGTTTTCCCAAGAAAACACCTTCCGCTGTTGAGCTCACTTAAGGGTTTAGAAGCATTTCCTATACATGCGATGCATTAGTTTCTCATCCAAACTGACATCAGAATGGAAATTAAATTAACATACTATGTGGGCATAAACAGCACAGTAACGTCAGGATTGTGTTTTATCAATCTCCTGCTAAATTGTCTCTCAGTCAGATTATATGTGACACACACAAATATGTATGGTCACAGTTTTGTGTTATTTTAATTTTCTTTAATTTAAGAGATGTGCACCTTATTTTTTAAACTAAATATTCTGTTTAAGAATATACAGTTGAAGTTAGAAGTTTACATACACCTTAGCCAAATACATTTAAACTCTGTTTTTCACAATTCCTGACATTTAATCCAAGTAACAATTCTCTGTCTAAGGTCAGTTAGGATCACCACTTTATTTTACGAATGTGAAATGTCAGAATAATAGTAGAGAGAATTATTTATTTCAGCTTTTATTTCTTTCATCACATTCCCAGTGGGTCAGAAGTTAACATATACTCAATTAGTATTTGTAGCATTGCCTTTAAATAGTTTAATTTGGGTAAAACATTTCGGGTAGCCTTCCAAAAGCTTCCCACAATAAGTTGGGTGATTTTTGGCCCATTCCTCCTGACAGAGCTGGTGTAACTGAGTCTGGTTTGCAGGCCTCCTTGCTCGCACACGCATTTTCAGTTCTGCCCACACATTTTCGATAGGATTGAGATCAGGTCTTTGTGATGGCCACTCCAATACCTTGTCTTTGTTGTCCTTAAGCCATTTTGCCACAACTTCGGAAGTATGCTTGGGGTCATTGTCCATTTGGAAGACCCATATGCAACAAAGCTTGAGATGTGGCTTCAATATATCCACATAATTTCCCTTCCACTTCTTGTGAAGTGCACCATTCCCCCCTGCAGCAAAGCAACCCCACAACATGATGCTGCCACCCCCACGCTTCACGGTTGGGATGGTGTTCTTCAGCTTGCAAGCGTCTCCCTTTTTCCTCCAAACACAACGATGGTCATTATGGTCAAAGTTCCATTTTTCTTTCATCAGACCAGAGGACATTTCTCCAAAAAGTACGATCTTTGTCCGCATGTGCAGTTGCAAACCATAGTCTGGCTTATTTATGGCGGTTTTGGAGCAGTGGCTTCTTCCTTGCTGAGCGGCCTTTCAGGTTATGTTGATATAGGACTCGTTTTACTGTGGATATAGATACTTTTGTACCTGTTTCCTACAGCATCTTCACAAGGTCCTATGCTGTTGTTCTGGGATTGATTTGCACTTTTCGCACCAAAGTACGTTCATCTCTAGGAGACAGAACGTGTCTCCTTCCTGAGCGGTATGACGGCTGCGTGGTCCCATGGTGTTTATACTTGCGTACTATTGTTTGTACAGATGAATGTGGTACCTTCAGGCGTTTGGAAATTGCTCCCAAGGATGAACCAGACTTGTGGAGGTCTACAATGTTTTTTCTGAGGTCTTGGCTGATTTCTTTTGATTTTCCCATGATGTCAAGCAAAGAGGCACTGAGTTTGAAGGTAGGCCTTGAAATACATCCACAGGTGTAACTCCAATTGACTCAAATGATGTCAATTTACCTATCAGAAGCTTCTAAAGCCATGACATAATTTTCTGGAATTTTCCAAGCTGTTTAAAGGCATAGTCAACTTAGTGTATGTAAACCTCTGACCCACTGGAATTGTGATACAGTGAATTATAAGTGAAATAATCTGTCTGTAAACAATTGTTGGAAAAATGACTTGTGTCATGCACCAAGTAGATGTCCTAACCGACTTGCCAAAACTATAGCTTGTTAACAATTAATTTGTGGAGTGGTTGAAAAACGAGTTTTAATGACTAAGTGTATGTAAAATTCCGACTTCAACTGTATATCAGATGGACCGTCATTATGGTTTGGAAGAGGCCGCTGTCTTAGTCAACCAGTGTTCAAATTATTGATTGTCAAATTATAAATGTTTCGCTTGTTCACATAAACATTGTCACGCCCTGACCTTAGAGAGACGTTTTATTTCTCTATTTGGTTAGGTCAGGATGTGATGTGGGGTGGGCATTCTATGTTTTGTTTTCTATGTTTCTTTATTTCTATGTTTTGGTCGGGTATGGTTCTCAATCAGGGACAGCTGTCTATCGTTGTCTCTGATTGGGAATCATACTTAGGTAGCCCTTTATCCCTCCTTCAGTGTGGTTAGTTGACTTGTGTTAGTGGCATTTAGCCCTTGTAAGCTTCATGGTTGTTTATCTGGTTTCTTGTTTTGTTGGCGTCATTCCATAATAAAGGAAAATGTACGCTCACCACACCGCACTTTGGTCCACTTATTCCTTCCAGGAAGACGGCCGTGACTGTCACGCCCTGACCGTAGATTGTTTATATTTTTAGTTTGGTCAGAGTGTGATGTGGGTATTCTTTCTTTGTCTATGTGTTTGGCCTGGTATGGTTCTCAGTCAGAGGCAGCTGTCTATCATTGTCTCTGATTGAGAGCCATACTTATGTAGCCTGTTTTCCCATTTTGAGTTGTGGGTGATTGTTTTCTGTCTCTGTGTCTGCACCAGACAGAACTGTTTCGTTTTCGTTCGTTCTCTTGTTATTTTGTTTTTGTGTTCAGTTTTAATAAATATTAACATGGACACGTACCACGTTGCATATTAATCTGATCCTTCCTACTCCTCCTCAGAAGAGTAGGAAAATCATTACAGTGACAAACATAGACAAGAGCAATTTGTTTTGTAGTTAGTCATAATTCAGCAAGAAAATTAAATTGCCTTCCATGCATTCTGTTCTATATAATAATTGCCTTTTTTCTCCATGAAGCCCACACAGGTTCTTCTTACTTGAATGAACAAAAAATATGTATCCTGACAAATACCAAATGACCTTTACTTTACACATTAATTCTATTCTCTAATAAGGTCCGTAGGGCTTTTTCCAAGAGAGATGGTTTCTGCTGTGCTGGTGCAGACACATCCTGCTTCTGTCATTTGTCACACAGTAGGGGTGGTTTTCTAGGATAATCTATGGCCCTATTCCTACTTTATAGTGAACTAATTATCACCTTTTTAGATGAACAAAGATACAGTTTAGGCTATAAAAAATATATGTTTAGTTTTATTGTTGAATGTTTTTCAGTTGTTCAAATGGATTACCTGGTAAACCATATCTCCTGATTTCTAGAATAATCTCAAAAAGCTGTATTACTTTAGTAAAGCCTGCTGTAACTCTGGGGATGCATCTATCATCATGAGTTAACCCTGTTGACCTCTGTTGTGCTTTCAAGGGATCACAAGCCACGTGTCAACCTGTTACTGTAATTTAATTTACTATTATTAGTTGGGCTACTACAGCTGTATATGGATTACTACAGTAAATGGGTTACCTTACACTCCAGTACCACATTCATTTGCCTGTTGTATGACATGTTCCCTTCATAATTATGATGGATCTGCATTTCAAATGGTCACAGGCTAGTGTTTACAATCTCAAATTGAAGCATCATTGTTTTCCTTGAAATTACAGTATTTGATTGAATATGAGAACATTATATTAAAACGTAAGATTCATATGAATGTCTTCTCATCTGAGGTTTTAGATGCAGAGGAGGGCTAACAAGGTGACTATGGGAACACAGTTTTACTGTAGGACTTGTTACTTCACTCCAGAACAACCCAGGCCACTCCTTCTCCCCCTCCCTCCATCCCCCCTTTCATCCCGATGCAACATTTAACAGAGATGGAGAGATGGAGTAGGAAAGACTTGAGGACAGATACTTCAAGTTTAAAATAGGAGGGCTGTTGTCACGCCCTGGCCTTAGTATTTTGTGTTTTCTTTATTATTTTGGTCAGGCCAGGGTGTGACATGGGTATTTATGTGGTGTGTTTTGTCTAGTTATTTTTTTGTAGGTTATGGGATTGTGGTTTAGTGAAGTAGTCTAGGTAAGTCTATGGTTGCCTAGAGTGGTTCTCAATCAGAGGCAGGTGTTTATCGTTGTCTCTGATTGGGAACCATATTTAGGCAGCCATATTCTTTGAGTGTTTCGTGGGTGATTGTTCCTGTCTCTGTGTTTGTTGCACCAGATTTTTCACGTTTATTGTTTTTGCATATTGTTCGTATTTTCATCTTTATTAAAGATGTTTATAAATAATCACGCTGCATTTTGGTCCTCCTCTCTTTCACCGGAAGAAAACCGTAACAGAATCACCCACCACAACAGGACCAAGTGGCGTGGTGACAGGCAGCGGCAGCAGGAGCAGCAAAATCCAGATTTCTGGACATGGGAGGAAATCTTGGACGGTAAAGGACCCTGGGCACAGCCAGGAGAATATCGCCGCCCCAAAGAAGAGCTGGAGGCCGCGAAGGCGGAGAAGCGCTGGTATGAGGAGGCAGCACGGCGACGTGGATGGAAGCCCGAGAGTCAGCCCCAAAAATTTCTTGGGGGGGCACACAGGGAGTATGGCGAAGCCAGGTAGGAGACCTGTGCCAACTTCCTGTGCTTACCGGGGGGTTAGAGAGACCGGGCAGGCACCGTGTTATGCTGTGGAGCGCACGGTGTCTCCAGTGCGGGTGCATAGCCCGGTGCGGTACATACCAGCTCCTCGTATCGGCCGGGCTAGAGTGGGCATCGAGCCAAGTGTCATGAAGCCGGCTCTACGTATCTGGTCTCCAGTGTGTCTCCTTGGGCCGGCTTACATGGCACCAGCCTTGCTATTCCACCTCGCCGCACTGGCAGGGCGACCGGGAGCATTCAACCAGGTAAGGTTGGGCAGGCTCGGAGCTCAAGAGCTGCAGTGCGCCTGCACGGTCCGGTCTATCCAGTACCACCTCCACGCACCAGCCCTCCGATGGCAGCTCCCCGCACCAGGCTTCCTGTGCGTGTCCTCGGCCCAGTACCACCAGTGCCAGCACAATGCACCAGGCCTACAGTGCGCTTCGCCTGTCCAGCGCTGCCAGAGCCTTCATCCTCGTCAGCACTGCCGGAGTCTTCCGCCCCTCCGGCGCCGCCGGAGTCTCCCGCCTGTCATGAGCCGCCAGAGTCTCCCGTCTGTCATGAGCCGCCAGAGTCTCCCGTCTGTCATGAGCCGCCAGAGTCTCCCGTCTGTCATGAGCCGCCAGAGTCTCCCGTCTGTCATGAGCCGCCAGAGTCTCCCGTCTGTCATGAACCGCCAGAGTCTCCCGTCTGTCATGAGCCGCCAGAGTCTCCCGTCTGTCATGAGCCGCCAGAGTCTCCCGTCTGTCATGAGCCGCCAGAGTCTCCCGTCTGTCATGAGCCGCCAGAGTCTGCCGTCTGTCATGAGCCGGCAGAGTCTCCAGTCAGCATGGAGCAGCCAGAGTCTCCAGTCAGCATGGAGCAGCCAGAGTCGCCAGTCAGCATGGAGCAGCCAGAGTCGCCAGTCAGCATGGAGCAGCCAGAGTCGCCAGTCAGCATGGAGCAGCCAGAGTCGCCAGTCAGCATGGAGCAGCCAGAGTCGCCAGTCAGCATGGAGCAGCCAGAGTCGCCAGTCAGCATGGAGCAGCCAGAGTCGCCAGTCAGCATGGAGCAGCCAAAATGTCACACGACCTGAGGAGCAGAGGACCTGTAACTAACGTTTCAACTGCGATGGCAAATGTGAATGGTAATGGGGCCGACTCCTGTCCAACTGTTACAGAGCCTCATGTGGTCACACTCCCCAGAGATCTTCAGAACCTCCGTACGGTTCTGGTCTCGGAAATTACAGCTACCATTGCCACTCAGCTCAAAACTGCCATCGGCGCTGCTCTGGCCCACTTCTCCGCCGTCCTAGATGGTGTCCGAGCCGCTGCGGATGAACAAGGCCGCCGAATTGACGGTGATGGGAAAATCAAAAGAAATCAGACAAGACCTCCACAAGTCTGGTTCATCCTTGGGAGCAATTTCCAAACGCCCAAAGGTACCACGTTCATCTGTACAAACAATAGTACGCAAGTATAAACACCATGGGACCACGCAGCTGCAATACCGCTCTGGAAGGAGACACGTTCTCCTAGACATGAACGTACTTTGGTGTGAAAAGTGCAAATCAATCCCAGAACAACAGCATAGGACCTTGTGAAAATGCTAGAGGAAATGGGTACAAAAGTATCTATATCCACAGTAAAACGAGTCATATATCAACATAACCTGAAAGGCTGCTCAGCAAGGAAAAAGCCACTGCCCCAAAACCGTTTGCAACTGCAAATGGGGACAAAGATCGTACTTTTTGGAGAAATGTCCTCTGGTATGATGAAACAAAAATGTAACTATTTGGCCATAATGACCATCGTTATGTTGTGAGGTAAAAGGGGGAGGCTTGCAAGCCGAAGAACACCATCCCAACTGTGAAGCACGGGGGAAGCAGCATCATGTTGTGAGGGTGCTTTTGCTGCAGGAGGGAATGGTGCACTTCAAAAACTAGATGGCATCATGAGGCAGGAAAATGATGTGGATACATTGAAGCAACATCTCAAGACATCAGACAGGAAGTTAAAGCTTGGTCGCAAATGAACAATGACCCAAGCATACTTCCAAAATTGTGGCAAAATGGCTTAAGGACAACAAAGTAAAGTTATTGGAGTGGTCATCACAAAGCCCTGACCTCACTCCTATCGAAAATATGTGGGCGGAACTGAAAATGTGTGTGCGAGCAAGGAGGCCTACAAACCTGACTCAGTTACACCAGCTCTGTCAGGAGGAATGGGTCACAATTCACCCAACTTACTGTGGGAAGCTTGTGGAAGGCTACCCAAAATGTTTTAAAAATGTTTTACCCAAGTTAAACAATTTATAGGTAATGCTAGCAAATACTAATTGAGTGTACGTAAACTTCTGACCCACTGGGAATGTGATGAACAAATAAATAATTCTCTCTACTATTATTCTGACATTTCACACTTAAAATAAAGTGGTGATACTTACTGGCTTAAGACAGGGAATTTTTACTAGGACTAAATGTCAGGAATTGTGAAAAACTGAGTTTAAATGTATTTGACTAAGGTGTATGTAAACTTCCGACTTCAACTGTATATATGTTACTCTCTTTGTGTTTCTTGTTTTGTTTATTTATTAAATGTATTCACTCCCTAAACTGGCTTCCCGACTCTCAGCGTACATTGTTACAGAATGACGACTCAACAAATGGAAACATCGGGGACTGTTTTTTGTTTTGTTTTGGTGTTGGGGGTGATGTCGGGTCCAGGTGTTGGACCCAGTGCTACCTGGGAGGCCTCAGCCGGTTTGTAGGCTCCCATGTCTCAGCGGGATCGATAGGCTCCCAAGCCGAAGCTGGGTGAACAGATTCCTGTGCCTCAGCCAGTTTATCAGGTTCACTCCTCAGCCGGTTCGTCAGGTTTCTGCGCCTCAGCAGAGGCGACCAGTCCGCTCCGGATCCCCAGGATCGTCCCTGGGGTTAGCGTCATGTGGCTGGAGCTGAACGAGCCGGAGAGGGGGTACTGTCACGTATGCTCTCTCTCCGGTGCTCTAGGTCGTCATGCTCCCGCGCCTCAGCCAGTTCGGTAGGTTCCCGGTCCGCTCCTGATCCCCGGGATCATCATCATGGTCGGCGTCCTGCAGCTGGAGCCGCGCGTTGACCTACCTTACCATTTTGTGAATACCTTTTCAAATATATTTCACGACTGGTGCTACGGAGCCTCTCCGCATTAGGATAGGAAGGTTTTCTGTTTATATGCACCGATGCTGCGCTGTTTCTATTCGCTGGGGAGGGGAGGGGGAGTGACATATTCGGTCCAAATTTATTTGATTATTTTTTTTCAATTTCCCTTAGCTTTTTTAATCAGTTTTCTCTTATCTTAGCAAATGCTTGGTCTGTTTTCACACCTTTTTCATGTCAATATTTTAAAATCAAATCAAATCCAATTTTATTTGTCACATACACATGGTTAGCAGATGTTAATGCGAGTGTAGCGAAATGCTTGTGAAGGCTAATCTTATAAAGTTCAGGCAATGAACAATCCTGTCAAGAGGTCTAGGGTCTTCTCTCATTTGAAAAAGCTAAAAGCAGATGTGGTATTTTTTTTTACAAGAGACCCATTTACGCATTAAAGATCACTCAAGGCTGCAAAACTCCAGGTTTAGTCAGGTTTTCCATTCAGACTTTAACTCCAAAGCCAGAGGGGTTGCAATTTTGGTTAGTAAAAATACATTTCTCTACTACTAATGTTATTTCAGACAGATATTTAATCATAACTGGCACCATTTGGCACACACCTGTATTATTGGTCTATGTATATGCTCCTAATTTTGATGATGTTGAATTTGCCAATGGGTTGCTGAGGAAAATCATTTCTCTGAACACCCATCTTTTGATATTTGTCGGGTATCTGAATTGTGTTATTAGCCCGGCTTTAGACCGCTCCAACCCCAGAACTATCTCTCCCTCTGCTATGTCAAAGTCCTTCTCAGATTTTATGGTTCAGAATGGGTGTACAGATCCCTGGAGATGTCAGAATCTCCAGGCAAGAGAGTATTCTTTCATTTCACATGTACACCATTATTTTTCTCGTATTAAATATTTCTTTATTTGATCATAAGTTACTTCCAAATGTCACCTCTTCTGAATATTTACCCATTGTAATTTCTGACTATGGACCTTTAGCCCTCGACAGACT
The DNA here is from genome assembly GCF_002021735.2 of Oncorhynchus kisutch. Taxonomy (NCBI): domain Eukaryota; kingdom Metazoa; phylum Chordata; class Actinopteri; order Salmoniformes; family Salmonidae; genus Oncorhynchus; species Oncorhynchus kisutch. The sequence goes on along the minus strand of NC_034203.2, from coordinate 24,645,205 downwards.
CTTACTCCTCTCTGGAGATTCAATTCTCTTCTCCTGTCTGATGCAGACTTCTGTAACCTTATCTCCACTTCTACTGATCATTTTCTTTTTTCAAATCAGACAAGCTCAACCTCTCATTCTCTCTTATTGGAATCACTTAAGGCCTATCTTAGAGGATAATTCTTCTCATTTAAAAAAATTTTAGAAAGCTAAACTCACTAAATAACTCAATAAAGCCTTCCTTGACTTAGACCATCAGTATGCCCAGACGCCATCCCCAGAGCAATATAAGCAACGCTTGAACTTACAATACGACTTCAATCTCTTGTCCACTACAGATGCAAAATGGTTACTATTGCATTCATGTGGTACCTACTATGAACATGGCGACAGGGCAAGTAGTCTGCTCGTACACCAGTTAAAACACAGTTTACCCATCTGATTCCCAAAATGAATGATTCCTCTAATAGCTTGATTTCTGACCCTACGGGGATCAATGACAGCTTCAAATCTTTCTATTCCTTTCTATTTCCATCAGATACTGCCAATATGACTACATTTTGGGTGAACTGGAGACTCCCACAGTTGAGGCTGAAACTGCAGATGACCTTGATTCCCCTCTCAGCCTTCAGTCTATCAAGTCAATGCAGAGCAGCAAGGCTCCAGGGCCTGATGGGTTTACAACTGAGTTCTTTAAGAAATTCTATACCAAGTTAGCCCCTTTACTTTTATCTGTGTATAATGAATCACTTGAACGTGGCTCGTTCACCCCTAACACAGGCTTGGTTTACAACTACTGAGCACAGGTTTACATATGCTCGGCAGAATGAGTGACTAATTGGTCGAGGTAGTATCGAATGAGGAAAACAGGAATTGTATCTAACATGTCACCATATACAATAACATGTCTTCATATACTATAGAATGGGAGTCCAACGGACTTCAGTATAAATGATCCCTATTGTCTTTGTAAGCTATGAGCAGGTAAAACAATATCTATGGATTTTCTATCACGTTAAATCATTCATTTGTTACAGGTTTCAATATCAGCCAATGGAACAGGTTACAGTTTGCAACAGCACAGTGAGTGGCGAATGGGCATTGACCTTAATTGAGTTTGTGACTACTTTGCTCTTTTCTAAGCACTGAGGGCAACCATTTTAATTCCATCACCTCTCAAAGCCCAATCACAACTTGCAGCTATTTATGTGGCGAGGAACAACAACGACATACTATGCTAGCAATGTACACAAGTGTGGCACTGAATTTAGCAACAATACAAGTGGCTAGTGCTAGTGGTTGGTGCCACTGTGTGTATGTGTGTGCCTGTCAGAAACAACACCAAAGTCTATGGAAGTCTCTGTTCCATTTTGGTCTTACGTATTAGTCATAGGTCAGAAAGCAAGCTACACTAGGTCTTTACTAAACATTAATACCCCAACTATTTTTATATACAGTACCAGTCAAAAGTTTGGACACCTACTCATTCAAGTTTTTTAAAAGTTTTTTTACTATATTTACTACATCGTAGAACAATAGTGAAGACATCAACACTAGGAAATAACACATATGGAATCATGTAGTAACAAAAAATATATATTAGTAGTATAAGTATAAGTAGCCACCCTTTGCCTTGATGACAGCTTTGCACACTCTTGGCATTCTTCATGAGGAATGCTTTTCCAACAGTCTTGAAGGAGTTCCCACATATGCTGAGCACTTGTTGGCTGCTTTTCCTTCACTCTGCGGTCAACTCATCCCAAACCATTTCAATTGGGTTGAGGTCGGGTGATTATGGAGGCCAGGTCATCTGATGCAGCATCATCACTCTCCTTCTTGGTCAAACAGCAGATGACCCAGCATCAGGAAAATGACCTGGCCTCCATAATCACCCGACCTCAACCCAATTGAGATGGTCTGCATCTCACAAAGACATGGCGGTTGGAACCAAAAATCTCAAATTTTGACTCATTAGACCAAAGGACATATTTACACCAGTCTAATGTCCATTGCTTGTGTTGCAAGTCTCTTCTTCTTATTGGTGTCAATTTGACCACGAAGGCTTGATTCACGCAGTCTCCTGTGAACAGTTGATGTTGACATGTGTCTGTTACTTGAATGCTGTAAAGCATTTATTTGGGCTGCAATCTGAGGTGCAGTTAACTCTAATGAACTTATCCTCTGCAGCAGAGATAACTCTCACATGAGTAACGCCCTCGTCTTCATTTCCTGTGGCGGTCCTGATGAGAGCCAGTTTCATCATAGCGTTTGATGGTTTTTGCGACTGCACTTGAAGAAACGTTCAAAGTTCATGAAATTGACTGATGTTCCGGATTGACTGACGTTGACTGATGTAGAAAATAGTAAAAATAAAGAAAAACCCTTGAATAAGTAGGTGTGTCCAAACTTTTGAATGGTACTGTACTGCAACTAAATGTGATACGTTCACATCATTAGGCACTTAGGAAAAAAGGAAGACACTACGACCATAGAGAAAGGAAAAACTGAGAAATACAGTTTGAAGAGAAGGTAGGGTCTCACTCACGAATACAGCCACTGTGAGACTGTGGAGGCACTCCATGGGGTCTGTAGAATCCATCAGCACAAAGCTCACAGTTCACCCCCGCCGTGTTGTGCTAGTGAGAGGGAAATAGACAGAGATATCAGACAAACGCCACACAACACACTCCTGTCCTGCTTTAGAATGAATGGAGTGAGTGGGTCAGAGGGACACAATGTTTTGGAGGGCAACTAAGGTTCCTCTAAAGCAAGAAGACAAAATGCAAAACTGTTTTCTAAAACTATAGATAAATGTTTGTATCAAACACACCTTACAGTTACTAATCTATCTGTTTGCATTTGGGACCTTATCTTCTTTCACACTGAGTGTGCATGCCGTGTTCAATGGCTTGTTTAAACATGCTTCCTGCAAGGGCATTTTAGTCCCAAATGATAATAGTGCATCTCATAATTGTTTTTGTGAAACATTACTTTGTCTTGGGAGATTTAGTCAAAATGAGCTGGCTGACATCTTGTTTGATTTGGAAGACATGCCAACGTTTGCACAGAGAGGGATTTATCTAAATGCCGTTTGCACAAGGAGTTTAGTACAGAGAATATCCACCGTGTGTACGTTGACTTAAAACTGATCCGTGCTTTTTGAAATTTCCATTACAGACCTCCATGCCTGCTCGTAGATCTGGGTCATGTTCATTATCGCACAAAATAGCAAAACGTTTTCCAATGGCACAGAAAGAAATATGTGTGTTTTTTATTGGACAAATGCTGCTAACAGATCTGTGACCACCTCCTGTTGAACACGGAACGAGAGAGAGCTCGATTTGTTGTTTTAGGCGTAGCAGCTAGCCTAGCTGCTAGCTAGCTGCCTATCAAGCTAGCAAGGTTTTCATGAAGGGTTGAACGCAGCCAGGGACACGGTTAGCCATTGTGGCTGGGACCATGAATTGTCCCGGGCTTGTGGCTGTCTAGACCCCTGCTGTTAGTTGTTGTTGTGACCTACTTGTTGTGTGTGTATGTACTGACATGTATGTGTAACTGATAGACACACACACACACACACACACACACACACACACACACACACACACACACCATGTTAATGTTTTTAAATGTATGTAAATTGTAAACTATTTTGTCTGTAATGTCTTTTTCATTTAATGTCGGACCACAGTAAGACTAGCTGTCGCCTTTGGCGTCGGGTAATGGGGATCCTAATAAATCATATCAAATGCAAGTTTCACTCCATTCACTTCTGTTTTGTGCCTACTGAACACTACCCCTGTTCTCATTCTATTGTAGGCATGCTTCCGGGTTCATCTTAAAGAGCACCCACATGCATGTTATACATACCATACAAAATGCCAAAATTACAATGTTGCATGCCCCGCATAAAATCCAAAAGATGGACATATATTGATGAGAATATCAAAATATAGTCTATGGCGCTTATCTCTCATGCGCACACACACACGCACACACACACACACACACACACACACACACACACACACACATCTATTCAGACTTGAAACGGGCTTCATACCTGGCAGTTGATGCACACTCCTCCCCCGTTGTAACTGCCGAAGGTGTCTAAACTTTCTGTCCTCTGCTCCACCTCTGGGTCGTAATAACACTCAGTGGCATGTGAATGGCACTGACAGGCTATGAGAAAAAACAGAAACAAACACACAAATCAGAGACACACACGAAACAGACACGCACACACAGACAGGTAAGAGTCAGTACTGTATTTTATATATTATATCTAGCTACTATCCGTTACTATCCGTTACTATCCTTTACTATCCGTTACTATCCGTTAGTATCCGTTAGTATCCGTTAGTATCCGTTAGTATCCGTTAGTATCCGTTAGTATCCGTTAATATCCGTTAATATCCGTTACTATCCGTTACTATCCGTTAGTATCCGTTAGTATCCGTTACTATCCGTTACTATCCATTAATATCCGTTACTATCCGTTACTATCCGTTAATATCCGTTCCAAAAAGTGCAACTATAAAGTCTATCAAGCTCAAAACGATTTGTTTTAATGTCGTATAGAGCGGTTTCTTTTTTTAAACAATCTTTATTAAGAGCTGTCATTTTATTGTGAGGAACTGCAGTTTTATCAGACATTGTTTCTGTTTTGTTCTCTGTTATGTGAGGCCTTTTAACAGGACTGTACTTCCTCTAATTTCTCCTGTAAAACCTCCTCCTAAATCTGCCTGGTTAATGTTTATGAATGGTTAGGGTGCATTTGTAATACGAGAGTGTACTGATTGAATTACAGACTTCTCCCTTGCTATCTCTCTTTTGCTCTCTCTTGTTCTGCGGTTGTAGAGTTACAGGGTCAAGTTTCAGCATCTCCGACTCAGGATCTTGTCAACAGGCCAAGGCAATTTGGAACCAGCTGGCATTGGGACTGACTGGCCGGCTGTATAGAGTACAGCAGTAGTGGCGCTGGGCTAGCTACAGTAGACTGCATACAGTGCAGTTCATCACCACATACCACATGAGTAACGCCCTCAACAGTTTGCTGAGGACTCTTCCTAGTTCCAACACCATATCAGGGCATTTAGCACTGAAGCTAACGGTAGAAGAGATGGTGGGAGAATCATAAAGATAAAATATTGCTACCATGGAAAGAAAAAAATACATGCATATAAAACTCCTTTGTGACAAAGCAGAGATAGTAAACAACGGTCATACCCACATACCTAGTTAACAATATCGTGGCATCACAAACCAAACTATGCTGGCTTGGCTATTAGTTCTTTACAAGTTGTACTTTTCAGCACAGTTCCAGTAATTATGTATTGTCGTGGATGTGCAAGCAGGGCCGTTCAGTACAGCTTGGTTTGGCTTGGTTTGACTCAGTAGTGTGAATAGAGAACAGATACAGCAGAGCGAGGGTGGAGCATGGCACTAACGTTGGGACACAGACAGAACAGTCAGAGAACAAAGAGAAGAGGGTGAGGATGGAGACTGATTAAGAGAGGAGGGTGACAATGGAGGGTGACAGAGAGAGGAGGGTTGAGGGGAATAAAGCGAGGAGGGTAAGGGTGGAGGGTAGCAAAGAGAGGAGAGTGATGGTGGAGGGTGGTACTCACGTTGGCACTCATTGGGACTGTCTGTCGTCGCCACCCGCCATGGCTTCTGGTTGAACCCTGGACAGCAACGGTCACATGACTCACCACAGGTGTTGTGTTTGCACTCGCACTGCAGCCTAAAGACAGGAGGAGAAAAGAAGAGACATCTGGGTTTCCTGCATCATTCTGTCACGTATGACTCTCCAAGAACGGCGCCGGAGGGGATGGCTGCTGTTTTACGTGCTCCTAACCAACTGTGCTATTTTGTTCATTTTTTGCGTTGATTTTGTACATAATGTTGCTGCTACCATCACTTATGACCAAAAATAACTTCTGGACATCCGCACAGCAATTACTCACCTCGAACTGGACGAAGAAGATTTTTCTTTACAGGGACATTAAAAACGAGTCGTGGGTTTACGACAACATGGATAACATACAGCTGGCAGGGTTTTCGGTCCATCGGCAAGACAGAACAGCTGCCTCCGGTAAGGGGTGGCGGTCTGTGTCTATTTGTAAATAACAGCTGGTGCACGAAATCTAATATTAAGGAAGTCTCAAGGTTTTGCTCACCTGAGGTAGAGTATCTCATGATATGCTGTAGACCACACTATTTACCAAGGGAGTTTTCATCTATATTTTTCGTAGTTGTCTATTTACCACCACAAACCGATGCTGGAATTAAGACGGCACTCAACGAGCTGTATAGGGCCATAAACAAACAAGAAATTCTCATCCAGAAGCGGCGCTCCTAGTGGCCGGGGACTTTAATGCAGGGAAACTTAAATCTATATTACCTCATTTCTACTAACATGTTAACTGTGTCACGCCCTGATCTGTTTCACCTTTCCTTGTGATTGTCTCCACCCCCTCCAGGTGTCGCTGATTTTCCCAAGTGTATTTATCCCTGTGTTTCTTGGCTCTCTGTGCCAGGTGCACGGTGTTTCCTCTGACACATTGGTGCGGCTGGCTTCCGGGCATCCGGCGCTGTGTTAAGAAGCAGTGTGGCTTGGTTGGGTTGTGTCTTGTATGTTTCCAAGTCAACCAGCGGTTTTCCCCGTTCTTTTGCTTTTTGCATTTCTCCTTTTTCTAGTCCTCCTGGTTTTGACCCTTGCCTGTTTCTGGACTTTGTAACCCGCCTGCCTGACCATTCTGCCTGCCTTGACCACGAGCCGGTCTGCCACTCTGTACCTCCTGGACTCTGATCTGGTTTTGAACTTTTGCCTGTACACGACCATTCTCTTGCCTACTCCTTTTGTATTCATAAACATTGTAAGACTCCAACCATCTGTATCTGGGTCTCGCCTTGTGTCATGATAAAATGTGCAACCAGAGGAAGACAAAAAAAAAACTTGAGACCACCGTTACTCCACACACAGAGATGCGTACAACGCTCTCCCTCGCCCTCCATTTGGGAAATCTGACCATAACGCTATCCTCCTGATTCCTGCTTACAAGCTAAAACTAAAGCAGGAAGTACCAGTGACTCACTCAACAAGGAAGTGGTCAGAGGACGCAGATGCTAAGCTACAGGACTGTTTACCTAGGACAGACAGGAAAAGGTTTTGGGATTCTTCCGATGGCATGGAGGAGTACACCACAACAGTTACTGGCTTCATCAATAAGTGCATTGATGACGTTGTCCCCAGTGACCATACGTACGTACATACCCTAGCCAAAAGCCATGGATTACAACAGTGACACTGAAGCATGCATGAGAACATCAGATGTTCTGGATGACTGTGTGATCACGCTCTCCATAGCCGATGTGAGTAAGACCTTTAAACTGGTTTAAACAACATTCACTAGGCCACAGGGCCAGACGGACTACCATGATGTGTACTCTGAGCATGCACTGACAAGTGTCATTTTATTTTGTATTTTTTTGTGTGTTTTTTTTATTTTTAATTTTACCCATTTTTCTCCCCAATTTCGTGGTATCCAATTGTTTAGTAGCTACTATCTTGTCTCATCGCTACAACTCCCGTACGGGCTCGGGAGAGATGAAGGTTGAAAGTCATGCGTCCTCCGATACACAACCCAACCAAGCCACACTGCTTCTTAACACAGCGCCGGAAGCCCGGAAGCCAGCCGCACCAATGTGTCAGAGGAAACACCGTGCACCTGGCAACCTTGGTTAGTGCGCACTGCGCCCGGCCCGCCACAGGAGTCACTGGTGCGCGATGAGACAAGGATTTCCCTACCGGCCAAAACCCTTCCTAACCCGGACGACGCTAGGCCAATTGTGCGTCGCCCCACGGACCTCCCGGTCGCGGCCGGTTACGACAGAGCCTGGGCGCGAACCCAGAGTCTCTGGTGGCACAGCTGGCGCTGCAGTACAGCGCCCTTAACCACTGCGCCACCCGGGAGGCACAAGTGTCATTTTCAACCTGTCCCTGACCGAGTCTGTAATACCAACATGTTTCAAACAGACCACCATAGTCCCTGTGCCCAAGAACACAAAGGTAACCTGCCTGAATGACTTCTGATCCGTAGCACTCACGTCTGCAGCTATGTGCTGCTTTGAAAGGCTGGTCATGGCTCACATCAACACCATTATCCCAGAAACCCTAGACCCACTCCAATTTGCATACCACCCCAACAGATCCACAGATGATGCAATTTCTATTGCACTCCACACTGTCCTTTCCCACCTTGACAAAAGGAACACCTATGTGAGAATGCTATTCATTGACTACAGCTAAGTGCTCAACACCATAGTGCCCTCAAAGCTCATCACTAACCTAAGGACCCTGGGACTAAACACCTCCATCTGCAACTGGATCCTGGACTTCCTAACGGCCGCCCCCAGGTGGTAAGGGTAGGTAACAACACATCTGCCATGCTGATCCTCAACACAGGGCCCCCTCAGGGGTGAGTACTCAGTCCCCTCCTGTACTGAGAACGACTCTAACACCATCATTAAGTTTGCCAACGACACAACAGTGGTTGGCCTGATCACAGGCAGCTTACAGGGAGGAGGTCAGAGACCTGGCAGTGTGGTGCCAGGATAACAACCTCTCCCTCAATGTGATCAAGACAAAGGAGATGATTGTGGACTACAGAAAAAGGAGGACCGAGCTCGTCCCCATTCTCATCAACGGGGCTGTAGAGGAGCAGGTTGAGAGCTTCAAGTTCCTTGGTGTCCACATCATCAACAAACTAACATGGTCCAAACACACCAAGACATTGGTGAAGAGGGCATGACAACACCTATTCCACCTCAGGACACTGAAAAGATTTGTCATGGGTCCTCAAATCCTCAAAAAGGTCTACAGCTGCACCATCAAGAGCATCCTAAGTGGTTGCATCACTGCCTGGTATGGTAACTGCTCGACCTCCGACCGCAAGGCGCGACAGAGAGTAGTGCGTATGGCCCAGTACATCAATGCGGCCAAGCTTCCTGCCATCCAATACCTCTAGACCAGGCGGTGTCAGAGGAAGGCCGAAAACATTGCCAAGGACTCCAGCCACCCTAGTCATTGACTGTCCTCTCTGCTACCACACGACAAGCGGGACCGGAATGCCAAGTCTAGGTCAAAAAGGCTTCTTAACAGCTTCTACCCCCACTCTTGAACAGTTAGTGAAATGGCTACCCGGACTATTTGCATTGTCCCCACCCTACCCCCCATTTTTACGCTGCTGCTGCTACTCTCTGTTTATTATCCTTGCATAGTCACTTTACCTCTACCTACATGTACACATTACCTCAATTACCTCAACTAACCGGTGCCCCAGCACATTGACTCTGTACATGAACCCCGTGTATATTAGCCTCGCTACTGTTATTCCATTGTTGCTCCTTAATTATTTGTTATATTTCTATTTTTCTTAAAACTGCATTGTTGGTTAAGGGCTTGTAATTAAGCATTTCACTGTAAGGTCTACACCTGTTGTATTCAGATCATGTGAAAATAAAATGTAATTTCATTTTGAAGAGAGGATGTCATGTAGCCTACCTGTATATAATCAATATAGAGCATCTCTACTCAAAAGCATCTTCATGCAGTGTAAGGTGTAAAACAGTCAAATAACTTCCAAAGTGAGTGAAGCAAATACAATGGATAGATCAGTCGTCACTGTCAAACTACAGTATGATGTCATTAACCCTTATTGTTTTTCATTGCCGATAAAATACATCACCTCTATAACAACATCATCTTGGCCTCTTGCCAACGGTTTACATCACACTTACAATTACTACTAATCAGTATAACTAAAATAACCTGTTGCCTTTTTACAATGGCAATGCCAGGAAACAAACAGATGAGGTCATTTCCTTTCTATCAAACCACCAACTATCTCTTCAATCTCAGACACAGATGCTCTAAACTACACCAACAACAGGTTTAATCTCATCCCATACATTCCAGAAAACCACCTGACTGAACACAACACATCCATTCAAACCTGTAAACCATGAATAAACAATCTAGAAAAGAAGAGTTTATCATTCTGGATTGCTCAATGGATCCTCTCCTCTTTCTTTGGGGGAAATGTTTACATACATAATACGCGTATTACAGTGAATGAATGATAGACAGATCATTCAATTGTAAGCATCAACAATAAGAACCTAAGTTAAAAATAAACAATGTTTTAGCTTGTCAAAAACAAGTGCAGAGGCTTGATGTTACAGGTGAAGGTAAGAAAAGGGCTCAACTCACCGATTCGGGTTGCCTTGGTTACGTCCCCCACACACCTGTGCATGGCCGTGACAAACGCAGCGTCCCCCGACACTGATGTCTTTGATGCTGTAGTAATACTGTCAACCACACAGAGAGGGAGGAACACCGTCAGAATATTGTAGCAGAACCAAAACAATCAGCTCTATTTGAAACACTACATATCAACCTCACTTAAACAAACCTAGCCATTGTCGGGCACCGCAGCTGATCTGAGTCACATTGGGTTAACTGGTTTTTAGTCATGGTCTAGGCCACAGACCCTCACTAGCATCATTTAAGATGCATTTATACAGGTACAGTACCAGTCAAACGTTTGGACACACCTACTCATTCCAGGGTAACCAAAGAAGTAACCAAAGGAGTTAAATAAATCATCCAAACTATTTCATGTCTTCACTATTATTCTACAATGAAGAAAATTATAAAAAATAAAGAATAACCCTGGAATGAGTAGGTGTGTCCAAACGTTTGACTGGTACACGTACACACACACTCCGGACATTGCTCATCCTAATATTGATATATTTCTTAATTGCATTATTTTTTAATAGCATTTGTGTATATTGTTGTGAATGGTTAGATATTACTGCACTGTTGGAACTAGGAACACAAGCATTTCGCTACATTTGATTTGATGAGGCAGCAGGTAGGCTGCATATAACAGGTTGGTGTGAGACAACGTCATTGTGTTTTGTACTCTGCTGGCGGTGCATTTCTTGTTGAGTTGAGCTGTATTGAACTGAATTGATCTGAACTGTAATGAACTGAATTGGGTGCCTGTGCTGCTGTTGTGCCACTCAGTCTCACCCTGCGTGTGACAGTGGGGTCCCTCTGGGCCTTGGAAATGAGGTGCCCCAACAGAGTGCTGGTCCTGAGGAAGTGCAGGCGGATGTTGGTGGCTTTGGTGAAATCTCTCAGCACTGGAGAATAGCTGAAGTTCTTAGAGCCCGGGCGACCGTTGACCAGGGACACCACAATCTGGGACAACAACACAACATCACTCAGACAACAATATCCCCATCAATCTACAGAAGTAGTAGTCTTTAGGTACATTTCACAGGATTCATCAATTCCCATTCCCAATTCAGTTTCTCACCTCTCCGTTCTCCAATGGGACAGTTTTAGAGTACTCTGTGGTGCAGATCTGGTCGTCATCTCCAACTATGCGTCCATTCGGTTGTTTGCCAAACCTCTCAATGCACTCCCTTTCAGAATCTGATATCAAGAACACAAAGAGTGGTCTGTCAAATACACAGGAGGTTGGTGGCCCCTTAATTGGAAGGAGGACGGGCTCATAGTAATGGATGGAACGGAATAAATGGAATGGTATCGAGCTCAAACACAATGTTTCCATGTGTTTTTATACCATTCCATTGACTCCATTCCAGTCATTATTATGAGCTGTCCTCCTCTCAGCAGCCTCCTGTGGTCAAATACCATCATCTCTCTATCAGGGGCCCACATTGACAGGCCTTGGTGGTTATTTGTCTAAAATACTTTCTTCATCAAATTCTTCATCTGCATCTTTTTCCTCTGATCTTATCCATCACTATAAGAAGAAAAAAAGCATGTAGCCTTGTCTGAACCAGAACGGCCCATAGGGCAGAAGTCTATATGCTGTTTCTGTAGTATGAGGCAGCTTGATGTACAAGTACACCCCCTGGAGAGGACGCTAGTCTATTGCAGGGCCTTGACTGTAACCCTGAATCGAAATTGGAATGTTGAACAGTGAAAAATCGTTGCCATTTTTATGAAGATACATCTACTGAATAACAAGAATCAAGACTATTTCATACATAGAGCCAGGAGTATATAAATCGTCGAGAGAGAGAAAATCCTCAAATTAAATTCAAAAGGAGAGATGAGGCACAGCTGTTTCTGCTGGGAAGGTGTGTGTGCTCACACACATGCCTCACAGGGACGGGACATGTCTTCACTTTGAGAGCAGGCTGGTGAGTCTGTGTAGGCCAGGGGGCGGTATATAGGAGAGACTAGGCCTACTGACTGGATCATAGATGCATCATAAGTCACTCATAAACCAAGCTTTTTGCACTCATGGTTAAGTATTAGTATTACAGCTCTGTAGAACAGCACGTTATGGGCTTCACAAATCTTTTACGAAGACATTTCGTCACAATATGACATTTTCATCTGTGTGGTAATGTTTGCCAGTTCCCTCTAGTCTGCATTCAGCAGCAACACATCTGAATTTCAAGGTATATGAAAAAACATGTACTGGACGATAGGTCATCTTCATGTTCCAATAATGCTGTTTTCAACTGTTTTAAACGTTTTCAAGTTAGGGCGGCAGGTAGCCTAGCCTGGGCCAGTAATCAAAAGGTTGCTGGTTCGAATCCCAGAGCCAACTAGGTGATAAATCTGCCGATGTGCCCTTGAGCAAAGTACTTAACCCTAATTGATCCTGTAAGTCTCTCTGGATAAGAGCGTCTGCTAAATGACTCAAACGTAAATGTCAGTCCCGCCCAACCAAGAGCCTTAAAAGGCACAAGCATAATACATAAATGTGTATACTGTGCACATGGTGTGAATTTGAAAATAAACAGCAACACTTACGAGCAAAGTACTGCCATGGAGCGTATGTTTTCCCATGGTCCAGGGAGCGCTCCAGGACCCACAGGTCAGGCCGCGGGGCGTTGGCAAACTTGATCAGGACGTAGGCCACATGGAAGAGCTGAAAACAAGATTAACACAAAGAGCACAGCAGTGTAATACAAAGGGCTACAAACAAGTTGTTAATGGATTCTGGCAGTAGAAGTTGTTGGTTCAAAATGCTGTGGTTTCCTGTGCCTTGGTCCACTAACACCAGCTCAGTCTTGGCAGACGGCTCAGCCTCAGACAATACTCCATTTCCTTTCACGTGAAGGCTAGAGCACAATCACTTCAATAACAATAATCTACCCGACCTGTACCTCCTCCGGCTAGCGAAAACCACCACAGTCTAATGCCCTGAAATCTGCTGGCTTAGCCGTTGGGCATTGGGTCAAGCGTTCTAATCAAATTCTGTGTCTGCTTTCCTTCCTTTTTAATAACAGTTGACTTGAAACTTGTATTTCTCATATCACAACCATGTGGCCCTCAAGTGCTCATATAGTATGGTACAGTAAAAGACAACCATTGGAAATTATAGAGGCTCAATGAGACCTGTGTTGAGAGTGGATGGAACTGCTGCAGGTGCTTCTGAAACACCCATCCTCCATGCCCTCTGGAGAGAGATTTCTCCTTTCAAAGAACACAGGCTTTACAAGAGCACCGGATGATGATGATTGTTCCCCAGTGTACACTACCCTTTCTCTACGACCCTCATGGCTGTTTCCACACTCAATGTTCCCACACTCAATGTTCCTCTCTCGCCATCATCATCATCAGGGCTCAATAGTGGGTTGCTTCAGTTCCATTACATAGAATTGAAAAGCTGCTTTATTTCAACAGTCAAAGCCATCTTTGTGGTGGTTGCCATGGAGCTTGCATGGCTCAGAATTAGAACTTATGACATCAGACCACACAGAAGTGGCAATTGCAGTGTAAACAAACACACCTGACCGCCCCACCCTCACTTTTCTGCTTTTAAGGCTGCAAGCTGAAATTATTTCCAAAAGATTTCATTATTAGCAGAGATCCTAAAACATGAGAGAGAAACATAAAAGAGCATGAACACATGAGCTTGACATACTGCATGAAAACTGTATCTAACAAAGAATATGATCTTCAAAAAGAATGGCCCTGCTTTAAGACTGGCTGCTTTTGGCAAAGTTGAAAAGGATAAAGGCAGGCCCACACTAGTCGGGGATCCTTTAGAGTCTTCAAAACCCCAGCATGCTTTTGTGATTGGAGTTCAAGTTCTCCGTCTCCCCTTGTCTCTCCTTGCACGAGGAAGAGCTGTGCTAATAGTGATAGCAAAGCAAACTCTTGGCCGAGGAGTCTGAGACTTGTCAACCAGGCTCCACAATTGACTTGGAAGGATTGCATCCCCCCACCTTGAGAAATGACCAGTAGTTAATTTGGCTTTGATTGATCTGAGGATGGTTCAGGGGGTCAGATAGTATGTTGAGCCTGGTCTTGTCTTGCCATGTCAACACACAAAAACCATTACAGAACACTCCAAGCAGCTGGTCAAAACCTCTGCTTTCAACAAGTAGCCTAGATAAGTGTGCAAAGATCTAAGTTTAGAAGCAAAATGAATGAGTGGAAGTCTTAAAGACAATGATTTGTGAGCAATCTTATAGCTCTTGTCTTAACCCCGTTGGTAAACAGCCTGTTCTGACCTCTATTGCTCATGGGAGTGTCTCAAAGCTAATCAGAGAACACTTCCACCCACCATTCTACAGGATGCACAAGGAACAAAAAAAAATAATCTGAGATTCAAGAGTACACAAACAAAACGTAGGCTGCATATTGTCAGACCTAAAAACAGACACAAGGCAAAGTCTTGGCTGAGAGCTGAGAGGTTGCTATCAATAGACTGGGTTTGTTGAAGAGGAAGGAGCAGGAAGATGTTCGTTCACACGCGTTGGGATGCGATGATGGTGGGACTGGGATGGGGGGTGGGGGGGGGGGGGTGGCCAGAGACGTGCCGACTGGCATGTGGGCCTGTTTCAGATTCCTGCCATGCCGTCACATTTCTCCCCCCTCTCCCCCCATGTCACCATGCCAGGGCATGCCACTGCTTTCAGGAACCTGTCCCTGACAAGTGGCACACAACAGCGACAATCTTCTAGGCCAGAGGAACGCAGCTCACACATAAAACAGAGACCAAACAGATACATTTGTGAGATTAAAAAGATCCACCACAAACGGATTCTCTAGTAACTACCTATGAAATATCCCTAAAGTCCAACAAAAATCACAAAATGTGGTAATCAAAAATAAAAAAGTGAACTCTTGTCTTTGTACAGGTATAAAACATGAATGACTTCATAGAATAAAAGTAAATCCTGTCTGTGGATTGGCATCAGGGTTGGGCTCAATTCAGAATTTTGGAATTGAATGACGGAATCAGTAGGCTATTAAACAAACATATATCTCTACAGAAATAAGACCGATCCTGCTTCTGTTTGAATGTTTGTTAATGTTAATAGCCTACTGATAGCCTACGGAATCAGTAGGCTATTAAACAAACGCTCAAACAGAAGCAGGATCGGTCTTATTTCTGTAGCAACATGGTCTAGGAAAAGGCATCAATTCAACAGCACACTGATGTGTTTCAGAACCGTGGACAGCGACCGCTATCCAACGTGGGAGAAACGCATGTTATAAAATAATATTATTTTTTATTAGTGTTGCACCATTGTTCTTACGTAATATAACCCTATACAACTTCAGTAGCACATGTCTTAGTTATGGACTGTGCCATCCCCATGACCTCCACAATGGATTAGTCCACTAAGACTGGCATGAATCAGACAGGTGTCTTGTACTAAAGAAATCTCGGTCGACCAACAGCCTATCAACCAAACAATCAAACAGTCAACCAATGAGGTATAAAGAACTCAAGTCTGACCGTTGTTTTTTTCCATCATCTACTCACGTTCGCATATGCCAATTCATGGACTGTCTATAAACGGGTTGCATCCGGTTTTGACAGACCAACATCGCATTCGTGTCATCACGTCATCCAAAAACATGGCAGACATTGGGTGAATATCAAATGTTAATGAGTGATGAAGAAAAACAAACTGCCTCAGCAACAGTTATTTGAATTATTATGTATTTTTGGTGCACAAAGATTACAACTAAAGTGTTTTATTAGGAATTTTCTAATCTGACTTCTCTATGTGATCATCTATGGAAATAGTATTTCTGAGCCAGTCTTCACTTAAACTGCAATACCGAAGCAAGACTGTAGGGGCAGTTGAAACCGTGCTTCTAGAGCGGAATCCTGGCCCCTTGCATTCAACCAGAGAAGAAGAGGCGAAGCGAGAGGGGAAACTCAGTCCAAAATCTGTCTACTCCAGCATGTGGTGTTTTTTTGTTTTTCACCCACCAAACAATCAGGTTTTGTTTTGAGGTCAATGAGAGAGTGTTGAATTTAGTCAACAAAAAACACTATGGTTTATTTGTAACATGAGGCTAATTTGATAGAATAGAAGTTTCGTAAGGCCTAGGTTGTGACGAGTGTACTGATATAAGTAGGATACGTGACATCCCGCCAACGTTGATAAAAACACTTTATATTGGAGATGCGTTTGGGGTTGTGCCTGTTGTTCACAGGCCTATCTGCCCTCTCAATGGCTAGAATTGTCCCACCTGATCTCACCTCCTCCCAATGAGGACATGTATTTCCATTGTTAGAGTGGCCACTCAAACATCTGGTCAATCAATATAATGGATAATCTGTGATTCATGAGTTGAAATTCAATTCAAACTGGCCACGCCCCACAAGATATAGAATTTGAATATGAGTTTGAGTGACGGGATGTAGAATTTAACTCAGTGCAATTCAAATAAATTCCACTCAGTCATAGAACATGAGAGTTTCATTAAATCTGACAGGACACACTTCCAGATACCAAAGAATATATCACTTTTCTCTGAAAACAATGTTCATATACTCTTTTAACCTTAGTGCTTAGAATAGCAAATTATATTTCCACCAACCATGTCATTTGCTTTGCTGCTTTTTGAAGGCCTCGGGGTCAACTTGAGGATGTTATGCATTCTGAAAAAAGTGATTCATGAAATATAATAACTTTGAAAAATTGCATACAGGTTTTGCTTTACTTGATCATTTAAGAGTTTGCCCTGAAAATCAACTGTTCCAACAATAGTTTATATGCATGTACAGTACCAGTCAAAATTGTATTTTTACTATTTTCTACATTGTAGAAATAATAGTGAAGACATCAACATTATGAAATAACACATTTGGAATCATGTAGTAACCAAAAAAAGTGTTAAACAATCAAAATATATTTGAGATGGAATCATGTAGTCACCAAAAATATATTTAGATTTTAGATTCTTCAAAGTAACCACCCTTTCCCTTGATGGCACACTCTTTGCATTCTCTCGACCATGTTTATGAGGAATGCTTTTCCAACAGTCTTGAAGGAGTTCCCACATATGCTGAGCACTTGTTGACTGCTTGTCCTTCACTCTGCAGTCCAACTCATCTCAAACCATCTCAATTGGGTTGAGGTCGGGTGATTGTGGAGGCCAGGTCATCTGATGCAGCACCATCACTCTCCTTCTTGGTCAAATAGCCCTTACACAGCCTGGAGGTGTGGTTGAAGTCATTGTCTTTTTGAAAAACAAATGATAGTCCCACGAAGCGCAAACCAGATGGGATGGCGTACCGCTACAGAATGCTGTGGTAGCCATGCTGGTTAAGTGTGCCTTGAATTCTAAATAAATCACTGAGAGTGTGACCAGCAAAGCACCCCCACACCATCACACCTCCTCCTCCATGCTTCAGAGTGGGAACCACACATGCGGAGATCATGGTGGACACAGTGGTTGGAACCAAAAATCTCTGATTTGGACTCATCAGACCAAAGCACAGATTTCCACCGGTCTAATGTCCGTTGCTCGTGTTTATTGGGCCAAGAAAGTCTCTTCTTATTATTGGTGTCTTTTAATAGTGTTTTTTGCAGCAATTCAAAAATGAAGGCCTGATTCATGCAATCTTCTCTGAACAGTTGATGTTGATATGTGTCTGTTACTTGAAATCTGTGAAGCATTTTTCTGGGCTGCAAATTCTGAGGCTGGTAACTCTAATGAACTCTGCAGCAACAGTAACTTTGTGTCTTCCTTTCCTGCGGGGGTCCTCATGAGAGGCAGATTCATCATAGTGCTTGATGGTTTTTATGACTGACTGACTTTATTGTCTTAAAGTAATGAAGAACTGTCATTTCGTTTTGCTTATTTGAGCTGTTCTTGCCATAATATGGACTTGGTCTTTTACCAAATAGGGATATCTCTATATACCACCCGTACCTTGTCAAACCACAACTGATTGGCTCAAACGCATACTTCCGGCGCCGACAGAGATGGTCGCCTTGCTTTGCGTTCCTAGGAAACTATGCAGTATTGTCACGCCCTGACCTTAGATATCTCTGTTTTCTATATATTTTGGTTAGGTCAGGGTATGACTAGGGTGGGTACTCTAGGTTTTTGCATGTCTATGTTTTTTTTGTATGTCTATGTTGGCCTGATATGGTTACCAATCTGAGACAGCTGTTTATCATTGTCTCTGATTGGGGATCATATTTAGGCAGCCCTTTTCCCCCACTTTCTGGTGTGGGATCTTGTCTACAGTTAGGTGCCTGTGTGCACACTAGTAGCGTCACGTTTCATTTGGTTGTTTGTTGTTTTGTTTTGGTGAGTTTAGGAACATAGAAAATATGTGGAACTCTACTCACGCTGCGCCTTGGTCTCACTCATACGACGATCGTGATAAGTATTTTGTTTTCTTATGTATTACTTATTATATTGTTACCCCAGGAAATCTTAAGTTCTATTGCTGGAGAGGATCCCAGCCGGTGACCCAAAACAACGGCGCCGCAGAAGGGGCAGACTGAGCAGTCTTCTGGTCAGGCTCCATAGACGGGCACATCGCGCACCGCTCCCGAGTATACTACTCGCCAATGTCCAGTCTCTTGAGAACAAGGTAGAAGAAATCCGAGCAAGGGTTGCCTTCCAGAGAGACAGAGATTCTAACGCTCTTTGTTTCAAGGAAACATGGCTCACTCGGGATACTTTATCAGAGTCGGTACAGCCACCTGGTTTCTTCACGCATCGCGCCGACAGATACAAAACCTCTATGGTAGGAAGAAGGGCGGGGGTGTATGCCTTATGATTAATGAGACGTGGTGTGATCATAACAACATACAGGAACTCAAGTCCTTTTGTTCACCTGACCTAGAATTCCTTACAATCAAAAGCCGTCCGTATTATCTATCAAGAGAATTCTTTTCAATTACAATCACAGTCGTGTATATCCCCCCGCAAGCAGACATTTCGACGGCCCTGAAAGAAATTCTTGGACTGGAAACCACATATCTCGAGGCTGCATTTATTGTAGCTGGGGATTTTAACAAGGCTAATCTGAAAACAAGGCTCCCTAAATTTGATCAGCATATCGAATGCACGACACTGGCAGGTAAAACCCTGGATCATTGTTACTCTAACTTCTGCGACGCATACAAATCCCTCCCCCACCCTCCTTTTGGAAAATCTGACCACGACTCCATTTTGTTGCTCCCAGCCTATAGACAGAAACTAAAACAGGAAATGCCCATGCTCAGGTCTGTTCAACGCTGGTCCAACCAATCGGATTCCACGTTTCAAGATTGCTTCGATCACCTGGACTGGGATATGTTCCGCAAAGCATCGGACAATAACATTGATGAATACGCTGATTCGGTGAACGAGTTTATTAGCAAGTGCATTGGTGATGTTGTACCCACAGCAACTATCAAAACCTTCCCCAACCAAAAATCGTGGATTGATGGCAGCAAAACTGAAAGCGTGAACCACTGCTTTTAATCAGGGCAAGGCGACCGGAAACATGACCGAATACAAACAATGTAGCTATTCCCTCCCCAAGGCAATCAAACAAGCTAAGTATCAGTATAGAGACAAAGTAGAGTCGCAATTCAACGACTCAGACACAAGAGGTATGTGGCAGGGTCTACAGTCAATCACGGACTACAAAAAGAAAACCAGGCCAGTCGCGGACCACGGTGTTTTGCTCCCAGACAAACTAAACAACTTCTTTTCTCACTTTGAGAATAATACAGTGCTACCGACACGGCCCGGCACCAAAACCTGCGGCTTCTCCTTCACTGCAGCCAACGTGAGTAAAACATTTAAACGTGTTAACCCTCGCAGGGCTGCCGGCCCAGACGGCATCCCTAGCTGTGTCCTCAAAGCATGCGCAGACCAGCTGGCTGGTGTGTTTACGGACATATTCAATCAATCCCTATCCCAGTCTGCTGTTCCTTACATGCTTCAAGAGGGCCACCATTGTTCCGGTTCCCAAGAAAGCTAAGGTAACTGAGCTAAACGACTATCGCCCTGTAGCACTCACTTCCGTCATCATAAAGTGCTTTAAGAGACTAGTCAAGGACCATAGCACTTCCACCCTACCTGACACCCTAGACCCACTTCAATTTGCTTACTACCCCAATAGGTCCACAGACAATGCAATCGCAATCACACTGAACACTGCCCTAACCCATCTGGACAAGAGCAATACCTATGTAAGAATGCTGTTCATCAACAACAGCTCAGCATTTAACACCATAGTACCCTCCAAACTCGTCATTAAGCTCAAGACCCTGGGTCTCGACCCCGCTCTCCAGAGGGTAGTGAGGTCTGCACAACGCATCACCCGGGGCAAACTACCTGCCCTCCAGGACACCTACACCACCCGATGTCACAGGAAGGCCAAAAAGATCATCAAGGACAACAACCACCCGTGCCACTGCCTGTTCACCCCGCTATCATCCAGAAGGCGAGGTCAGTACAGGTGCATCAAAGCTGGGACCAAGAGACTGAAAAACAGCTTCCATATCAAGGCAATCAGACGGTTAAACAGCCATCACTAACATTGAGTGGCTGCTGCCAACATACTGACTCAAATCTCTACCCACTTTAATAATTAAAAATTGGATGTAATAAATGTATCACTAGCCACTTTAAACAATGCCACTTTTATATAATGTTTACATCCCCTACATTACTCTTCTCATACAGTATGTGTATACTGTACTCTATACCATCTACTGCATCTTGCCTATGCCGTTCGGCCATTGCTCATCCATATATATTTTATGTACATATTCTTATTCATTCCTTTACACTTGTGTGTATAAGGTAGTTGTTGTGAAATTGTTAAGTTACTTGTTAGATATTACTGCATGGTCAGAACTAGAAGCACAAGCATTTCGTTACACTCGCATTAACATCTGCTAACCATATGTATGTGACAAATAGAATTTGATTTGAATTCCACAAATTAACTTTTAACAAGACACACCTGTTAATTGAAAATTGCATTCCAGGTGACTACCTCATGAAGCTGGTTGAGAGAATGCCAAGAGTGTGCAAAGCTGTCATCAAGAAAAAGGGTGGCTATTTTGAAGAATAAATTATAAAATATATTTTGATTTGTTTATCACTTTTTTGATTACTACATGATTCCATAAGTGTTATTTCATAGTTTTGATGTCTTCACTATTATTACAAAATGTAGAAAATAGTAAAAATAAAGAAAAACCCTTGAATGAGTAGGTGTGTCCAAACTTTTGACTGGTACTGTATATAACAACATGTTTGATGTTTAATCTACAAGATATTTGTATAGACTACACCAAATATAAAATAGAATTTCACTGAATTCAAATTCAAATTGCAATTCTGTATCCTGTTTACTACTTCAATTCAAATTCAAGAATTGGAATTTGAGCCATTCTCAATTCAATTGAGCCAAACCCTGATTGGAATTTAAACCATGATGACTCAACCTCACAAGAAACCAACCCTTCAGAAAGACAGAACATGAGTTAGGTCTAGCGGCTGAGGCTGCTGCCTCAAACACACATACAGTACACAGTATGTGCCCCTACCTGTGCTACCTGTGTGTGATCGAATCCTGGCCCCACTGGCCTTCTTTAAACAAGTATTTTCCCTCTGTCTCTCTCTCCCTATTAATAAAACAATAAAATACGAAAGGACAGTGTATAATCCATAGAGAAAAAAATAATGACTGAGAAAAGCCTTAGAGACAACCTGTCAGAAGAATACAACTGTCTCCTGGCAGACAGAGAGAGAGAGAGAGCGAGAGAACAAGAGAGAGAGAATGGCCTGGCCTGGCAGTGCTGTTCTTTTCTGTCTCAGGGCTCTGTTCCATCCCCCCGTCCTGCCAGTCTAAATATTCATACTTGACTGCTATCCAGCACTTTCTGTTTGGAACAGCCTGAAATATCTTGGTGACATGATAACAGTACCGGTCCAGACTCCTGGTATGTACTGCAAAGACATGAAGCAGAATTGAATAGACAAGCCCTGTGAACAATAAAACTCAACATGAACTGGGATATTGGTCTTATTCATCATAACACTTGAAGTGATCTCCACCCTAAATCTAAAGGCCTGGGCCACAGGAACAGGAGTGTTAGTCATATCTATGGAGGACGGTGGGTGTGGAGGGTAAAAAAGGTTGAGTTGTCACATCTCACTCCTTCAGCTTTTAGCCCCAGTCCAAATTCCTGCTGGTGACTCCCATAAACAAGCCATATACACAGGGCGTTAAGTGTCCAGATCTCTCATCTAAACTCCAGTTATCACCCCAGAGAATAGAGCAGGCAGAGGCCTCAGCAACCTCCCACCATTACACTGTTCTCACCATCATGCCCCAGTGTTGTCGCCTTCCTCTCACTGCATGTTTACTGAGTGTTTGCACCATCATGCCTAGGCTTGGGCGGTATACCGTAAACACCGTTTCCAAATACTAGGGTATTTGGAAAAAGACACAGGATGGTTTTTCAACCACATCAATACCATCAAAACTATTTATTTGAAGTTTTTCAATCAATGTGAATATTTGTAGCTTTTTAAGTTAATTCCAGCAGTCAACTTGGGCAATACATTAGGAGATAAAGCAGATTGCGTTCTTCATTTCACCTGTCACATTATTTTACAATATGAAGCTTATCGTAGTTCCCCAGAACAGTTGAGCCTGTCACGTGTTTGTTTGTACATAGCAGACGTCGGGAGCTGGTGAGTCCATAGCTGTCTATATCTATCAGCGAGTCTCTGTTGTGTGGTGCACATGAGATGATGAAGTTACACTTGTATTCTCTCATTCACTTTTACTTGTTAATGTCCACTCACCGAAAATGACATTCAGTAGCTACTAGCTATGCTTGTGTAACTTTATGAGCTGGATTTGCCTGTCTTTACAATTAGTTTATGTTCGTTTTCGCTTGTTAGCATTTAGCTAACAGCATCTATGTGATTGTTAGTTTGTGTAACAGAGGTCCAATGGGATTTCCTTGCATTTTTAGCGCCCACTCATGAGCCATGCCGTTAATACCGTAAATCCCAAGGAGGGTATGAAGGAGGGAATGACCATATGAAAATCTGGATACCGGCCAAGCCTAATCACACCCTAGTGTTCTCACTTTCCTCTCACTGCATGTTTACTGAGTGGTCTCACCTTCTCACCCAAAAAATACAGTTCTGATAAATGTAACACAGCCGCATAGTGGAGTGAGATACTCAATGTTTTATTGAGAGAAAAAAATATTGACTGAATTATAGCACATTAACAATTGTATAATGACGGACAACTGCCGTGTTGTTGGCTCCATGCAGAATTCCTGCCCCGACTTCACACATGCCTGTGCTTCAGGTAACGGAGCCTGGCAGTCAGGGTTATACTCCCACTGAACAAATAGTCTACACTTAGAAACTAATACAGTATTAGAGCCTATGGAAAATAGGCTGGTTGCGTGACTTTATGACTTAATGCCATGTCTGCCTTGTAGACCTGTCCAATCATACTGTAATCTAACCGTGTTGATCAAATGAACTCAATGAACTGGGTTGATATAGTCTTTCATTCATTTAATACTGAGTACTCTGTGAGATTGTTACATTAAGACACCACCTACTACGATGTCTGCTGCCAATAGGTCTATTACTGGGCTTAAAGAAGTTCAATTAAATGAACTAATAGAGTTGAAATCCTACTGTCTATGGTCTCTAGATAACATTGTTTGTCATTACATGTGCTTGTTATTCAAAAAATGTAGGACAGACAGGTGTTCAATTGCAGTCCAGAAACAAATAATCTCCAAGTCTTAGGCAGGAAGGAGCCAGTCAGCCAGGAGGGTTCAGGAGGGCTACTGTAAAAAGCAAAAGCCTAACAGATACAGTAGAATCTATCTGACAGAGATCTCTTTGTGTCTGATGTTAGGGCAGAGGAATGCACCACGGCAGAGCTAGGAGCCATCGCCTTCTGTTGGAGCGGATCAGGCCCTGCCTGCCAGCCTGCCAGCCTGCCAGCCTGCCAGACAGACAGTTGCAGCGCAATGGGGCTGGGGTGTTTTTAGTCTGGATTGAAACAATGCAATCTACAACTGTTTGTCTGAAGTGGAACAGGTGGTGATAGTGGCGAGGGGGGTGGGTCATGGGGGTATTTCTCTCTGTCTCCATGGTGGGCATACATTCCACCTCTTTCCAGGGACTCAATGATCCTTTTTAAAGCTATATACTCAAAATAGTCTCTCCAAACATGTGGGCTTGGCCCAAAGATAGTCACAAGAGGTAATTGTATGCACTGTGGAAATGTGATGAATGCAAGTTTATACAAGCAAGGAACCTATTGTAAAAGGTACAGCTGCTGCTCTGCAATTGACTGAGAATGTTTCCTGTATGTTTGTTCAGTATGTATGATTGTGTTGGTGGCTTACCCATTATAATGGCTTGTTCAGAGTTCACGTTTAGTAAATGGATTACATTTAAACACCTGATTACAACATATTGTGTTTGTAACCAGCACCACAATAAAACTATAACAACCGATCTAAATTATAACAAACAGGACGCATCAGTGATCGTGTATCAAAAATACATATCGGAAAAATCTTTGCCCACACCTGCGTCAATGACTGTATCAGTAGGTCTACAACCTCTGATAAGCATTTCTATGTAACACTATGTATATCGCCTCCACGGGCCTTGAAAAGGTGGGTTAAGATAAACCCATTCTGCTTTTCCACAATGGAGCTCCAGGTTTAGGAGGTAGTGGCATTCCTGTCCAACAATGTGATCCAGACATGAAGCCAGGGTGAGGTTGCTAACCAGACTGTGTGGGCTGCCTGCAAGGGCGAGCCCAGGGAGCGGGGCTGTAAATATGTGCAACAGACACCCGACTGCAGCTGGCATGGCGCCCACCACAGAGCGGAGCAGAGCAGAGCCCACCAGCTAAACACAGCTACTTACATCACCTCCATCATCACCACAGCAACAGCTAGGGAGCCAAACATGTGTCCCAAGAGTTAGACTATGCCAGCTATACAGTAAACACTGACAAAGGTATAGGAATGATATTGGAAGCCTATTTAGACAATGTATCATCAATATTACCACCACCAACATAAGGAAAGGATATTCAATTTAAGAATTTGTTAAGAACCAAATAATGATGACACTGTATTTGAACAAAATTGGTAACATGCCGTAAGTGGTAACACAAGTTACTCCATTCCAAATATGTTTTTGATTATTTTGATTCTTGCTTTTTATGATCTACGTTCTGATTCCATTCCATGTATGATAGAGTACTTGCGCCTAAAAGTATTCTGTGGTTTGATAAGCACCTGGTTCTTTCCAGGGCCTAATTGTGAAGTTATGCTGCTGATATATGCATGTTGAGTCAGTACCAAGGCTGTCAGGGAAATAGACTGTAGGAGCGGTCAGTGAGAGAACAAAACCCTGCTCAACTCAGTCCTGTACGCTCACCTTAGCAACACAACAAACACATATACAGTTAATACTGCAGGCTGCTGTTGCAACAACATCACACTACACATATCTATATATCTGCTATAACACAATCCTATGAACAATCCATTTGATCACTGTCTATGTATCATTTTGACTGTTAGCATTAGCTGTTTGCTACTGAATCGCATTAGCAGGCATTTGCACCATGAATACTCAAACACAGAACCAGACACACAGGGAATCATATTTTATTCCATCATATGCAGCTATCATGGAAGGTGGGTAGGTATTCAGGGTGGGGTGGGGATGAAGAATTCTGTATGAAGCTGTGTGTGTGTGTGTGTGTGTGTGTGTGTGTGTGTGTGTGTGTGTGTGTGTGTGTGTGTGTGTGTGTGTGTGTGTGTGTGTGTGTGTGTGTGTGTGTGTGTGTGTGTGTGTGTGTGTGTGTGTGTGTGTGTGTGTGTGTGTGTGTGTGTGTGTGTGTGTGAAGACGGGGAGGCAGACAGGAGGGTCTTTTCCACACAGTCTGCCCAATTCACTGCACCTCCTCAATCCATTTACCCACTGTAGAGAAAAGGCCAGATCACTTTCAGAGAAGCCTTGAAAAGAACCAACCCTTTGTGAAAACAGCACAGATGTCACACAATACAGCCTACATCAGCCTACATCGATTCCAGGACAAATGTGGGTATAAAACAATCAGACAAAACTTCAGTGGGAGGCAGCAGGGTCTGGAAAGATAGAGAGTGGATTAAGTTCAACAGGAAGTCTTCATAACTTACAATAAATTAACCACTACCAGCAAGCTTCAGAAATGCAGTCATCCTAAACTATATACAGTGGGGAGAACAAGTATTTGATAACCTGCAAAATCGGCAGTGAAATACTTGTTCTCCCCACTGTATTTATATATCCTGATATAGTACTTTCTTATCTTACCATCAAGTTACTCAGCCATCCAGCAATAAGTACCACACACTCATTACCAAACCCTACAGAGTAGAGAACAAGTACAGCATCAAAACCCACCTATCAGAACAAACTCTTACTTATCAGAGACACTCTCCAATCAGATACCGACGCTCACCATTCAGAACCATGAGTACCTCACACCTAGCCAATCGCAGCCCACCTCACATCAGTGTTGTTCATGATATGACAAATACCAAATCTCACACAAACAAATCCTAACCCCCTGAAATAGCAACCAATCAGGGTTCAATCAGAGCTTCACACAAACCAATTAGTGTCCATTCAATGGGATAGCGCCCACCAATCAGAGGCCTTTCAGTAACGTGGTATGACAGACAGCAGTAAGCCCAGGCATCTCTGTCTCACATGGTCCAGGGCACTCAGGCAGATAAGCACATGTGGTCAGGGCTCCTAAAATACATTCCCCAGAAAAAACTGCATGGGCGGCTGTGGGGCCGATCCATCCGTGGTGCCAATGTTCACTAGGACAAAGAGTCGCCACAACACCCTGTAAATAGTTTTAACAAGGGAGGGCCAGTCTCGCTGTACAGGTAGACAGGCTGTTTTGTGGAGAGGATTTCATTGTGTTCGTTTGTGGAGGACATATGTGGTTTTGAAGAGTTTAAATGTATATTGTAATTAAGAAAATGTGCCTCCGTTAAGTCAATAAAAAATGAACAAGATGTTGAATTAGATTTATTGGGTCAAATCTACTGCATCATGAAACTCACAGCAGAAGGCTCTAATCAACGTGTTGACTGTCTTTCTGGGTGAGCTGCTCCAATGCCCTGAAGACAAACTGACTAAGGCAATACCCTCCACCAGATCCAGTTACTGTAGAGTACACAAATCAAGAAGCACCCCTACACCCAGGATCTGCCCATAGTAGGAGGGAGTTGAAAGTCACCTCCTGATTTATGGCAGGCTTTGTCACGGGTCACAGGTCAAAAGCCCACAAGATAACACAGGCAGGCGGCTACTTAAGTGTGAGAGCTGTTCGCCTCAGTCAACATAATCCAACGGTGTGGTTGGGTTGATTTGCACAAGGAGCTACAACCAAGGGAGTTGTACTCTTTCACACTGACTGACTGACTACAAGATTTATAGCAAGTAAATACAAAGACATACTGTATTTTGTCTAATACAAAGTTCCAGGCCAATTCGGACTCTTTCCTTTTCTAAAAACTTCAAACGTATGACCATGTTAATCCACAAAGGAAATGGGTTCACCTTTCTGTGCTATTATTATATCATTCAACATTCCACAAAAGCTTAGCTGGAATCAGCCCTTGACAGATTGGTGCTGCTTCAAACGTGCCACTGCTTTACAGAACCGTCAGAAATGGCCACGTCAAAAACCACCCGGCTTCCCTTTGAACTTGGTTGGTTTGACATAAACAATGACGGTGCCATTATCTAATTTATCCGCTTGGAGAGATGGAGGTAAGACTGGCAAAGGGAGGGAAGGAGGGAGCAAGCACCTGTGTTAGTCTTAGAAGAGACCACAAAGACCATTCATTTAACTGGATCCAGCCCTTACAAATATCAGTGACCGCATCATATGTTCCGTGCCTTAACTGAATCTACAAAGGCTTTGAACTGCTTCTATCAGGCAACATAAATCTGATCAATTCTATCCAAGCATTAAATAAACCTGAGCAGAAGGGCGAAAGGGATCTGGCAAGTTAGTCTGAAATAAACTTGACATTCTTTATCTTTTTGTTTCTTGGAGGTACATTTACTTATTTTGACAAATGCTTTATTATGACTGTAAAATCATCAAAGGGTTATAGGAACCAACACTATTTGACAGACATCTGTGGTGAAAGCACATGGATGTGTGGTTGAATGAATTCTTTCAGAGGCATCGACAACACCTTTCCATATCTACATACACCTCTGATGTGAACACATGGCCTACACAAGAATGCATACCCAGAGTTAATAACCACAAAATAACATTGTACAACTTTACCAAACTGAATTATTCTATGGGATACAGTATTTAACAATTATCATGGAAGAATACTGCTTTAACTTCGTTTTTCAGTTTTCAGCTGTTTCTCTATTAGGTGGGATGATTTTGTGAAGAACATAATATCTATGCTGTTTAACAAATTAGCATAGATTGGCAGCCAATCTAGCTTTTTTGTTTGCCTTGCATTGAATTGATAAGTCTCAGGTCAATGCTGCCAAATCAGTCTGCTCTAATTTGTGAAATGATAACCTTGGAAGGCAACACTCCAATAAAACCAGCTGTTTTAAAGCTGCAAGCTTTTTAATGAAAGCAGATTGAATCTCAGCACACACAGCCTCATAAATACATTCTTGGCATTGACAAAAGACTTAGTGGAAGCTAAAAACAAATGGATGACATAAGGGGGGAGGGGCCAGGTGAGCTTGGTCTGGAGCCTCACTGGATCACAGTTGAGTGACTCCTCATGGACAAAAAAAAGATTTAATCCATGGAATGGTCCTTTGGAAGGTTGTTAACATATCTTAAAGAATAATTGAAAAATAATTAAAGTTGGCATATTTATGACAGACCTCCTTTAAGACTCCATAATGTTTCATCTGTAGGTGCTAAAAATAATATTCTCTATGGACATATCAAAGTGGGATCTTTGCTACTTTTAGAGATATGATCCCATTTGTAAGCATTTCCAACTAAATTAATGTGAAAATGTATTCAAAATGGTCGCCCTCTGCTGCTAATTTGCAGGATGTGCAATGATACAAGTAAAAGGAGGGCTGTTATTGGTTACATTGCCTACTACGCCAATTTCTCTGTATAAAATGGGCCATAACTTTTAAGCTAGTAGAGATCCCACTCTGGAACCTTGATATGCCTGTAGAGTATATTATATTCAACAATTAATTGCCAAATCAAAAATGGTTTATTTTCAATATGCATGTTTATATATTTCAATATTCATAAATAGATATAAGTAAATTATTATTGAGATCATAATGCAACTTATATTACAGAGCAAGCATAAAACTTCATTCATTTTTTTTTTAGCTTTTTAGCACCTACAGATTAAACACTATGGAGTTTTAAAGGAACTTTTTAATTCCAAACTTTTATGAATTATTTCTCAATTATGCTTTTATATACAAATGTCAAATATATGTCAACAATATTTCAGCAAAGGACCATTTTATGGGTTAAATCTCGTGAAAATACCAAAAACCATGGTCGTTTTGTTTTGTCCAGGCTTCGTGAGGAATCAGTCAGTTGCTGTTTGGGCGGGACAAATGGGGAGGGGGGAGCCGTGTGGTTGGTAGTTTCTGAGAATACTTCATCCCTGTGCCCTTTATAGCACGCCTTAATGCAGTAATGCCACTTTCCCCGCTCCCAAATAAACTGAGTATTACCACATCTTAAACGCAGACGTCCCTCGCTTTTTCAAGCCATGCGGGCACTATATTTAGCCTCTCTCAAGCCCCGCTGCTCCGCACAACTCAGCTCAGCCCAGCTAAAAACAGATATGGAAGAATTCGCCACTGCTACCCATTCTCTTCCCACAGTGCTCCTGGGGAACATGGATGAAGTGTGGTACTCACTTTTAGGAAGATTTACTTTATAGGTGTCTCCATTTGGTTCCCACCCCTTAACCACAGACAAAACCTGTTTCCAAATCAAAACAGGTCCAGCCCTGAACCCACTCCACCCACCCAACCCAGACCTACTCCCCCAGATCAGACTTTAAAATCCCTCTGATCCCTAATCCCTGGACACAATTTCTCCCTTTTCCCCCTCACCGTGGACAATTGAGCGTAAGGTGCAATTTCATGGGCTGTGAGCCAAACTCCTGCTGCAGCCACAGGTCCTAATGGTTACCTATCCTCCAGCCACAGGAGCATGATCTGAGTCTGCTTCCTGGCACGCAGCCAGCTGTGGGACATCACTCACATGACTACAGCTGCTCGTCTTTCTCAGACAGGTTGACTTACACTTGTAACTTAAAGCATAAGCAGACTGACAGAAGAAAACCCACCATTGACTGTATGCGGAGAGTCAATCGCAATCCCAAATGCATTCATACATACACACAGCCAATGTTCCCTCTAAACTGCACGCATGCGTGGGTGCGCAGTAGCCCGAGACGGCTGCACCGCTTCCCCAGGACTGCCACACAGAAGAAATAACAGCCCATGGAGAGAAGCACAAGATTGAACTTCACTCCACTTTCTAGACCTGTGGTCACCAACCGGACAATAGTGATCGACTTATCGATCTCCAAGGCATTCCTAGTCGATCGCCAAACATTTGTGCAAAAAAACAAATGATAAATGATAAAGCCTTGTTCCAGGTAGGTGAACTGTTGCCATTTTGAACCATTTCATGTGTCTGAAGGTACAAACTCTGCCTTCCTGGCAGGCCTAGAGAGAAAATCAAATCCACTATAGGCCTATCACTGGCCAATTGGATGGCTCAGATTAACGTGTCTGCAGTAATATAGCAGGCATAAAAGAAAGCTACAGCAAAGTTGATACTGTGAGATTTCAAAACGTTTAAAACCATGACTAGAGAGAGTATGTCAACGAAATACAGCAAAGAGCTGCTGTTTTTATGAGTGAGTTCATGTTTAAATTCCTACTCAGCACTTTCAACACTTTTATAAGCCATAAAATGCGCGATATTCCTATTTCCACTCAGCGCTACAACAAGCACTGCAGCAGTAATGAATGAGTAGGAAAATGTATTGATGTGTTTGCGTTGTTGTATACTCAGCGGCTTGGGTATTTTTTAATATCAAGGAATATCTCACTTTCTTTGTTCAAAGGAGTAACATGAATTTGTGCATGAGGCAGAAATAATGCAGTGAGACTCATGTTCCGCCATCAGCAGGAAGACGGTGTCCCTTTTTGTTCAGTGTCAGTGTCAGTGTACCCTCAGTCTGCTGCTCTCTCCCTCCGCTGAGACTGACCACCAGATGCAGGCATCATCAGCCCACTAAAATATAAATTATTTAAATGTATGCTCACTCAGTTGTGCCTCACAAGTAATACAACAACAGATCTATTACCGATACATATATATTTTTTACATATATATTTTTTAAATGCATTGGCAGGGCATCTTCCAGCAAAGCTAATATGCGGTGATAATGTATTGGGCCTATTAGCTTACTGCACAAACCTCATTGCTACAGTACTGTTTTATTTGGTTAATGTTACATAGGCTTACGTTTTTTAAGTCATGGTAAAAAAAAAAGGTAGATCTCGGGTTGCATTTTGACTCAGAAAGTGATCATGACTCAGAAAAGTTTGGTGACCTCAGTTTTCCCTGAGTTTTCCCTGTTAACACTATCAACATTTCCCTTTATTGTGGCAATTGTGATCGAATAAATGCAATGTTAGCTTTCAATCCAACATACCAAAACAAAACAAATGATGCAAGATATTTTGTTGTAGGCATAATGGATCAGAGTAGGATTCTATTGCATTGACATGCACAACTCAGCCCGTACTCTACACAGACGGTTCGGAATAACCAATCAAAGCTGCAGTAGGCCTATTTGCAAATAGATCATTGCCATATATGGATCTGTACCATTTACATTGAACTGGACTGTGTTTACAACATGAGCTGTCATGAGTAGATGTGTTTGTTTTGAGATTAAAGCTAGAGGTGCATGTTGCCACATGTGCACATTTTGTTCATATGAGTTGTTAGCCCAGTTATATTTTTATTTATTTTACCTTTATTTAACTAGGCAAGTCAGTTAAGAAAAATTCTTATTTTCAATGACGGCCTAGGAACAGTGGGTTAACTGCCTGTTCAGGGGCAGATCGACAGATTTGTACCATGTCAGCTCGGGAGTTTGAACTTGCAACCTTCTAGTTACTAGTCCAACGCTCTAACCACTAGGCTAGATCATTTGTAGTCAGAAATAGGGAAGTGTTTGCTTCCTACAAGAGAATAAAACGTGTACATTTCTAGACATGTTAGAAAAGCAAGTCAGGTGAAAAGCTTTTTTTCCCTTAAAGAGGCAGTGCTGTATTTAGAGACTTGCTTGAATAAGCTAAGTAGCCAATAGGCTGAGGGTAGCATAATTTGTCAGATTCTCTGTAAGAATGGTATGAGAATAATAATGCATTTTATTTTGTAATGTGGTTTCTTTCATCAAAACAACACAACAACATTTTCAGTCACCTCCTTGTCTGAAGGTCAAGTGGATAGCATATTGCATATTTTTTTTAAAGTCTCATGGAATGTAGGCCTACATTGAACACCACATATTGTCTGCTATTGTAGGCTGAATGATAGAATAGTTATTTCCATGTTCAAATGTCATGGGATGCATTTTCTCTATTGTTTTTGATGGTAGGCTACTCTGGTAGGCCTTCATTATGATCAAATAGTCACCAGTGGAGGCTGGTGGGAGGAGCTATAGGAGGACAGGCTCATTGTAATAGCTAGAATGGAATAAATAGAATGGAGTCAAACATGTGGTTTGATACCATTCCATTTATTCCATTCCAGCCATTACAATGAGCCTGTCCTCCTATAGCTCCTCCCACCAGCCTCCACTGAAAACCAGAGTAGCCTACTTGGCCAATGTTAAAACTATAACTTAAAGCGGGTACAGCCTCAGTGTTCACAGTAAATGCGTGCTGGAAGTTGCACAGAATTTTCACAATGTTCAAGTTTGCGCTGCGCAGACCTGAAATTTGCTCAGTGCCCAAAAAAAATTGAGTGAACATTGCACACAGCCACTCTGCTTCACATCAGCATTCAGCAATTATCTCCACACACTCATGTCTACGATGGCTAGAATCAACTCTGAACTCAACTCAACTGAACTCAACTCTCAACTCAAACACTGAACAGTGCACTGAAGAAGCCGAAAAACTAACTTCCCACTCATTGCCATTCATCCTCTCAGTCCCTCTTTAAGATGACCACTAGGTAGTGTGATGTCTGTCTACATCACTGAAGGCAGGTTGCCACCTCACACCAATGACATAATGCACCTCGAATTAGCTGAGAAAGGGAAAACCTTGTCTCTATTCACCCCATGACATCCCACTGTCACATTTCATACTCTCACCATGGTAACGTTGTCAACGTTGTCAATCAATCAACAGCTACCGTGAAGGTAGAGCACTTGGCTGAGTAGGAACCAATGTAAGACCACCAGGGTTTCTCACTCACCTGTCCAAGGTCCAAGGTGACATTAACCTCATTGTACATGGGTCCACGGGAGAGAGGTGGACTCTGCCACCAGCGCTCGGTACCATCGATTGCGTTGCTCACAGGGTGGGCCTTGTTAGGCTCGTTGGAGTTGCATCGGTCACAATACTGTCCCTGCAGGGAAAGGGCAAATTAAATGGTGTTACTCTGAGCCCCAAACACATAAAAACATATAAAGAGTCCAGATGTATTCAAGTCCATGAATAGGCCAGTCACAGCGTACATAAAAGTTACACAAAATACAAAACATGCAAACATAGAAAAAACTTTGCATACAGTGCAAGTAATCACATGCATAGTGTGAACAACGGTAAAAATGATATCTGAAATTACTGTAACAGTCTTTCTATACAATAATGGTAAAAAGCTATATATAGGCCTTGTTTGTGTAGGTTCTAAAGCCCCTGGGCCTTAAGTGTCCCAAAGGTATTCAAACTCCTGAAGGGGCAAGTTTATTAAGAGGGCATTCACTTTAGAGACCTCAGGAGTTAAACACAATGGTGTAAACTTGGTTAGAGCAGGCAGAATTGCCATGTTTCCCATAGTGCTATAGTGACTCATTCTGTAGCCTGGGCGCAAGAGAAAGGAAGCAAGGAGCATTGATTCAACTGTAATAACAGTGTAACTAAATATGGCAGTTCACATGGGAATATATATATATGTATGGAAGGCAAAATCATAAGAAAATCACTAGTTTGCAAGGAACCAACTTGATTCCAATTCGATTGGATAATACAAATACTTTTATGGATTGTTGTTTCTCTGTTGGTAGGCTTTCCAGTCACTTCATGTTCAGAACAACTCTATTAACACATGCGCATTAATATTTTGTATTTTACGCACGCACTCATCATGCCAATTTCTTGCATACTTGCAACTTACATTTGAACTGTAAACATTATTAGCTGTCTGAAAAAGCAAAGGCAGAAAAGTTGTCAACAATATTAACGTTTCAAAATGAAACCACAATCATAAAACTGTCAATTTGGTTCACTCTTCACCTGTATGGTTTGACTAGGAAGTCCGAATGTAGGTCCTCCGACAAGTTTACAGTACAAATCAGATCTCGGTCTCCCCGTTTCATCTTGACCGCACGTTGCGGTGGCGGAGATCCGTGACCCCTCCGCGAGGTTGAAGTACGGAGGACTCAAACTAAACCCCGTTATTTCGTTAAAAGACACTTGCGCGTAAACGTCCCGCCAAAGCAAGAGCGTAAAAGTACATAATAAAGCGGCGGGATGAGCTCCCTTCATCCCCCTCGCCATGTTCCACCTCAACAATCCCTGTAGATGCTGAATTCAAATAGTAACTCGCAGTTCAAGTTCATGTTTTCTAGATCGTAATGAAATAATATGCACTCTCCACGCATGAAACACTGCGGATCCTTTGATCCTGGCAATGGAACGACTCGTGCGTCCAGTGTGCGGCTCTTGATGTAAAAGTTAGACTTGTTGCTCTGCTGCTGTTGCCTCTGTGATCCCCTTCGACAACATGTTTCTTCGTGAAAAAGAGATTGTTCACGTTTCTCCCTGACCAAACTCTGCCACCCAGAGCCGTATCAGGTGTCAACAGTGACTACTTCGGTCCAAAGGTCTCTAGAAATGTCAGCACTGAATCACAGCCAAAATTAAAAGAATTCGTATGCCTAATTCAGAGTAGACATTTTAGAGGATAATTCCACGATAATGGAATTATGCGTTGACTCCGTTTTTTTACTTTAAAATGTTTACCAAACACAAAACCTTGATTTCAAAGTTTAACAAACCATACAAGTCTATGCACAATGACTACTTGTAACAACTTATACTTAAAAATGTACAAAAAAAATTTAGTGGAAGAACTTTGAAGATGAAAACTTTGGTAACAGAATTATGGTAAAATCTCCCCTCAGGTTTTAATGCGACCATGTTTTCCAAACACTCAAATATCTCCTCCGAATGAAGTTTAAAAGATGTCTGCAAAAAGGAGTGTGTCAGCTATGACATCTAAACTAATTGTATTAGTCACATGTGCCAAATACAACAGGTATTTCACCTTACAGTGAAATGCTTACTTACATGCCCCTAACCAACAATGCAGTTTAAAAATATGAATAAGAATAAGAAATAAAAGGAACAGGTAATTAAAGAGCAGCAGTAAAATAACAATAGAGAGACTATATACAGGGGGTACCGGTACAGAGTCAATGTGCGGGGGCACCAGTTAGTTGAGGTAATTGAGGTAATATGTACATGTAGGTAGAGTTATTAAAATTACTATGCATAAATAATAACAGAGAGTAGCGTAAAAATTTCAAATAGTCAGGGTAGCCATTTGATTAGATGTTCAGGAGTCTTATGGCTTGGGGGTAGAAGCTGTTTAGAAGCCTCTTGGACCTAGACTTGTCTATGACTAGGGTGGCTGGAGTCTTTGACCATTTTTAGGGCCTTCCTCTGACGCTGCCTGGTATAGAGCTCCTGGATGGCAGGAAGCTTGGCCCCAGTGATGTACCGGGCTGTACGCACAACCCTCTGTAGTGCCTTGCGGTCAGAGGCTGAGCAGTTACCATACCAGTCGGTGATGCAACCAGTGATGCAACCATGCTCTCGTTGGTGCAGCTGTAGAACCTTTTTAGGATCTGAGGACCCATGCCAAATCTATTAAGTCTCATGCTCTCTTCACGGCTGTCTTGGTGTGCGTGGACCATGTTAGTTTGTTAGTGATGTGGACACCAAGGAACTTGAATTTCTCAACCTGTTCCATTACAGCCCCGTCGATGAGAATGGGGGTGTGCTCGGTCCTCTTTTTCCTGTAGTCCACAATCATCTCCTTTGTCTTGATCATGTTGAGGGAGAGATTGTTGTCGTGGCACCACACGGCCAGGTCTCTGACCTCCTCCCTGTAAGCTGTCTCGTCGTTGTCGGTAATCAGGCCTACCACTGTTGTGTCATCAGCAAACTTAATGATGGTGTTGGATTCGTGGCTGGCCGTGCAGTCATGAGTGAACAGGGAGTACAGGAGGGGACGGAGTACACACTCCTGAGGGACCTGTGTTGAGGATCAGCGTGGCGGATGTGTTGTTACCTAACCTTACCACCTGGCAGCGGCCCATCAGGAAGGCCAGGATTCAGTTGCAGAGGGAGGTGTTTAGTCCCAAGGTCGTTAGCTTATTGATGAGATTTGAGGGCACTATGGTGTTGAACGCTGAGCTGTAGTCAATGAATAGCATTCTCACATAGGTGTTCCTTTTGTCCAGGTGGGATAGGGCAGCGTGGAGTGCAATAGAGATTGCATCATCTGTGGATCTGTTGGGGCAGAATGCAAATTGGAGTGGGTCTAGGGTTTCTGGGATAATAGTGTTGGTGTGAGCCTTGACCAGCCTTTCAAAGCACTTCATGACTACAGACATGAGTGCTACGGGTCAGTAGTCATTTGGACAGGTTACCTTTGTGTTCTTGGGCAAAGGGACTATGGTGGTCTGCTTGAAACATGTTGGTATTACAGACCCGGACAGGGACAGTTTGAAAATGTCAGTGAAGACACTTGCCAGTTGGTCAGCGCATGCTCGCAGTACACATCCTGGTAATACATCTGTCCCTGTGGCCTTGTGAATGTTGACCTGTTTAAAGGTCTTACTCACATCGGCTGCGGAGAGTGTGATCACACAGTCATCTGGAACAGCTGGAGCTCTCATGCATGTTTCAGTGTTATTTGCCTCGAAGCGAGCAAAGAAGTAGTTTAGCTCGTCTGGTAGGCTTGGGTCACTGGGCAGCTCTTGGCTGTGATTCCCTTTGTAGTCTGTAATGGTTTGCAAGCCCTGCCACATCTGACGAGCATCAGAGCCGGTGTAATACCATTCGATCTTAGTCCTATATTGATGCTTACGTCGGAGGCCATAGAGGGATTTCTTATAAGCTTTCGGGTTAGAGTCACGCTCCTTGAAAGCGGCAGCTCTCGCGTTTAGCACATTGAGGATGTTGCTTGCAATCCATGGTTTCTGGTTGGGGTATGTACGTACGGTCACTGTGGGGATGGCGTCGTCGATGCACTTATTGATGAAGCCAATGACTGATGTGGTGTACTCCCCCATTGGAAGAATCCCAGAACATATTCCAGTCTGTGCTAGCAAAACAGTCCTGTAGCTTAGCGTCTGCTTCATCTGACCACTTTTTTTATTGACTGAGTCACTGGTGCTTCCTGCTTTATTTTTTTGCTTGTAAGCAGGAATCAAGAGGATATAATTATGATCAGATTTGCCAAATGGAGGGGGAGGGAGAGCTTTGTACGTGTCTCTGTGTGTGGAGTAAAGGTGGTCCAGAGTTTCTTTCCCTCTGGTTGCACATTTAACATGCTGATAGAAATTTGGTAAAGATTATTTAAGTTTCCCTTCATTAAAGTTCACGGCCACTAGGAGCACCACCTCTGGATGAACATTTTCCTGTTTGCTTTCGGCGGAATACAGCTCATTGAGTGTGGTCTTAGAGTCAGCATCGGTCTGTGGTGGTATGTAGACATCTACAAGAAATACAGATACAAAAATACAAAACTCTCTAGGTAATAGTGTGGTCTACAGCATATCATGAGATACTCTTCCTCAATTGAGCAATACCTCAATAATTCCTTAGATATCGTGGCACCTTGAGTTTGAAAAAAATACATTTTGGTTATTGAACTACTGTAAGTGAAGTGGATTTACACCCGGTAATGGAATTACATCATGGATCCCTGATCGGTACTACACAGAAATGCATAATTATGGATATGAATGTCATTCCCCTCATGTTTCACAAGTTTGGACAGCACAGCTGAGCACAGTATAGCACAGAGCAGTACAATACAGCACAGCAGAGTAGGCTAGAGTTCAGTACAGTACAGTATAGTTCAGTACAATAGAGTACAGTACAATAAACGTTACTATACTCTACTTTTCTTTACTGTATGGTATTGTATGGTACTGTGCCATATTCACTGTACTATATTGTACTGTATTGTACAGTACTGTGCTCACTGCACTGTACTGAGCTATCCAAATTGATAGGTTCAGATTTGGCCCAGTCTGGTCTGTCTGTGGACATTAACATCAATGCCAGGGTGGACTGAGCCTGACCAAATGTCAACCACTTTTCAATGTCCATGGACATCTGGTGTCGTTCGATGCTCATTCGGTGAGGTTGCTGGTTACAGTAAATGGAATGGAGAGGGGGCTCATGGGCAGGTGTCAGTAAGATCCAGGAGAGGTTACATTAACTGGAGAGTGAGAGAGAGGCATGGATTGTCCAGATTCAGACTGTTTTAACACTCTTGGTTTGACCACATTTAAAAATGTTGTCATTTAGCAGACACTCTTATCCAGAGAGAGATTTACAGTCTAAAAACAGTTATGAGTTTAACATAACAGTATGCCAGTGGAAGGGAGGACTGTAGCAAGTGACCCAACTGTGGCTTGTGACTATTATGATTTCCCATTGTAGCCAATTCAGTTGAAGCAATTCCGTTACTCACTTTCTTGGTAGTTCCGTTACCAATTTGGTATCGGAATTACGAGTTTCAATCACTTAATAATTCATAAACAAAATTGATATCAGTAAAATCACTATCACTAATTGATAGGTCTACCATTACTTGTTACTTCTGTGAACTTTAGAAAATATATTGTGAGTTTTTTGTAAACAGAATTACAAGGCACACGGCAATATTTCTTAAATTTACATAAGGTAAACAATTTCTCAAACTAAATATGAGTGTTGATATTAGTTGGCAGGGGTCTTTATGTCAACATTATTGCATTTTAATGCATTTCTGATACCTTTTATAATACTTTAACTGATAGATGTTTTTTAAAACCTTTGTTCCATCTGTTTATCCGGAAATCTGTCCCTTTACTTATGCCTAATTTTAAGAAGGAAAATTGTTGCAAAATGGATCTTTGCCTTCATATCCCCAAAATATAGACTCTTAGCTTTCATTTCACACCAAATTGGGTATGCTCCCATGAACTTCACATGTTGGCTCCTTTGATGGAAATGCTCTAGACAAAGTTGACAATTCTTTCAAAATACAGCATCATACAATAATTGTGATTCCTGAATGATGTCCATTCTTCAACTGACCACTGATTTGTTTCACAGTTAAATGTAATATTGCATTAAGGCCACGATAATAAGACCACACAAACAGTATATGAATGTGCAGGGATCCACTGAATCTTGATTTAATTAGCTGCAAATAAAGGAGGCTGTATGAGCATTTGTTGACAGAGAGAAAAAGTGGAATGTAACCGGCAGATCACAGTGTTTGAAAACACATCCATCCATCTCATCCAAAAACAGACTCCCCACACCCCAGCAGGCCATTTTGTGCCACACCCAACCCGAGCAAACATAACCCAGATTCATCCAGAGATACACTCCTTTCTCTTGCATACCATTGCTATTTCCAGTGCCATGGTCAGGGATTATGTGCAGGATGTAAACATAGTGGATTATGAGCAGATTAAATACCACCCAAAGGTAGTTACAGAATTTGTTAAATTACACATTGGGCGTATATATTCAATTGGGCAACATAAATAATGTGCTGTTTAGATTGTTGTGTTATCAGCTCCCACCTTTGTGAACTATTCGTTGCAAGTACAATATTCACTCACTGATATTACATTTGCAGTTCAGATACACTATACGTGTATACAAAGGTATGTGGACACCCCTTCAAAATAGTGGATTTGGCCATTTCAGCCACACCCGTTGCTGACAGGTGTATAAAATCGAGCATACAGCCATGCAATCTCCAGAGACAAACATGGGTAGTAGAATGGCCTTACTGAAGAGCTCAGTGACTTTCAACGTG
Organism: Oncorhynchus kisutch; assembly: GCF_002021735.2. Classification (NCBI taxonomy): domain Eukaryota; kingdom Metazoa; phylum Chordata; class Actinopteri; order Salmoniformes; family Salmonidae; genus Oncorhynchus; species Oncorhynchus kisutch. Next base: position 24,604,454 of record NC_034203.2, on the reverse strand, counting down.
GCACTGTCATAGGATGCCACCTTTCCAACAAGTCATTCAAATGTCTATCCTGCTAGAGCTGCCCCGGTCAATTGTAAGTGCTGTTATTGTGAAGTGGAAACATCTAGGAGCAACAATGGCTCAGCCACGAAGTTGTAGGCCATACATGCTCACAGAACGGGACCGCCGGATGCTGAAGAGCATTGTGAGTAAACATTGTCTGTCTTCGGTTGCAACACTTACTACAAAATTCCAAACTGCCTCTGGAAGCAATGTCAGCACAAGAACTGTTTGTTGAGAGCTTCATGAAGTGGGACAGTGGCCGAGCTGCTGCACACAAGCCTAAGATCCCCAAGCGCAATGCCAAGCGTCGGCTGGAGTGGTGTAAAGGTCACTGCCATTGGACTCTGGAGCAGTGGAATCGCATTCTCTGGAGTGATGAATCACGATTCACCATCTGGCAGTCTGACGGACAAATCTGGGTTTGGCGGATGCCAGGAAAAATGATACCTGCCCGAATGTATAGTGCCAACTGTAAAGTTCAGTGGAGGAGGAATAATGGTCTGGGGCTGTTTTTCATGGTTTGGGCTAGGCCCCTTAGTTCCAACGAAGGGAAATCTTAACGCTACAGCAAACGACGATTCTGTGCTTCCAACTTTGTGGCAACAGTTTGGGGAAGGCCCTTTCCTGTTTCAGCATGACAATGCCCCCGTGCACAAAGCGAGGTTCATACAGAAATGGTTTTTTCGAGATCGGTGTAGAAAAACTTGACTGGCCTACACAGAGCGTTGACTTCATCCCCACCAAACACCTTTGGGATGAATTGGAAACGCTGACTGTGAGCCAGGCTCAGAGTCCCCCCAGCAATGTTCTAACATCTAGTGGAAAGCCTTCCCAGAAGAGTGGAGGATGTTATAGCAGCAAAGGGAGGACCAACTACATATTAATGTCTGTGATTTTGGAATGAGACGAGCAGGTGTTCAAATACACTTCATGATCAAAAGTATCTTAAAAATACATGGTCTACTCACATGGGGTGGCAAGTAGCCTAGTGGTTACAGCGTTGGACTAGTAACTGAAAGGTTGAAAGATCGAATCCCCGAGCTGATAAGGTAAAAATCTGTCATTTGCACCTGAACAAGGCAGTTACCCCACTGTTCCTAGGCCGTCTTTGAAAATACAAATTTGTTCTTAACTGACTTGCCTAGTTAAATAAAAGTATATATATATATACACACTGTACTACCTAATAAGTCCACCTGTGAGGCAGTAGATTCCACATTATCCCAATGTAAACCACTGGTCCTAGGGGGACACCTTGTGGGGATCAACACCACTGCATGAGGGAGTTTTGCAAGAGAGGAATTTACAATATTCCTGAGCAAAAAAACTCACACCGATGCTGTTGATGACCTCATACTGGTAGATCATATTATGTACTTGCACTTTATCTAGATTTGATGTATACTTTTTTCTGATTTATATCCCCTCGAGGGGAGTTTCAAACTGGAGGACAGATATGGAAGAAAGATATTAGCCTAAAGTGAATGCCTACCGCGAATGGCGCTTCTCATGTTTTCCTGGACTGCTGACTATACTTACATAACAACCATGAATAATGATAGATGCCTCTAGTGACCAAAAGGCCGTTTACCATGGGCAGAGCCGTTGAGCTTCAATGGCCATTTCCAAGCTGTCACATACGCTATAATGGCACAGACATAAAGTTGAGTCCTCTATCTATCTCTATCTATTTTATCATCATGACTCACAGGCAGGCGGATACTCATGCCTTGTTCAAAACAACTGGAAACTCTCAAATTGTCGACTTCCGTCTTCAGTGCATTCATGACAACTTTTAACTTGGGGGAAAAAACAAGCTCCGACTGGGAAAAAATCATTTGAACGGTAAATCCAACTCGGAATTCCAAGTCAGAAACTCTGGCATCTTTCTAGAGCTCCGACGCACTAAAGTCGCATGTTGGAAGATTCCGAGTTCCGAGCAGTTTTGAACGCGGCACTAGTCTCAGCGCTCAGCATTATGATAATTATTTTCTACAGGCAAGTCTCTGACGCGTGTGTGCTGTGAGATGAGCAACAAGGAAATAGCTGTGTAAACGAAACAGTAATATCAAGGCAAGGGGCTCAGACTGTGTTGGTTCTCAGGAGCAACCCACCGTATGAAACTTCCCATGGAGCCAACAAATCTACAGGTATAGAGTAACTGACAATTTATGTGATTAGCTTGGTAGGCTGATGTACGTTTTATTGTAAATGATTAATACATGTTTATGGGCCTATGGGTTTGATTCCACTTGTCAGAATGAGACGGTCAAGCTGTCTTGGGGATAGCGCCAACATAGAACTATAGTCAGGCAAATGTCGCTTGTGTTCGTGCTGTTGTCACTTTTGATCAGCTAATCAACTTGTTTATAGAGTAATAGAGCACAATACGTTATAAATAGGTCTAAATGAAAAACATGCAAACATGTAAAAGCCATTGTCAGCTACTTAATAAAATAGTGTTTAACTTTCACATAGCTAAGAGAAATTCCATAGTGGCTTGTGATGCTGATGCTCCATCCCATGTATTCTATTATCTAATCAGAGCATAAGAATTGTGTGAGTCTGTCTCATTCAAATGAAGCAATGTAGACATAATAGGAAAATATGTGATGAACAATGACAGGTAATGATGTTGTGACTGAGTGCAGCAGTTCCCAACTCATCCCTCTCTTCCACCCAACTCATCCCTCTTTCCTTCTCTTTTCTACCTTACTCATCCCTATATCCCACTCTTTTCTGCCCAACTCATCCCTCTCATCAGAAAGCTATCGCTGTAGCACAGAAAGCCTCCCAAGAGGACCAGGCTGGGAACTACCAGGAGGCTATCAAATCTTACCAACATGCTGTCAAGTACTTCCTGCACATTGTAAAATGTATGTAACCATGACTCCTGAGGAAATGTCATACAGACATGATGACAGTCTAGTTTCGGTTGTCTGTGAATATTACATTTTAACAGATGCTCTTAAGTCAATGCATGCTGATTAAGGAAATGCATATCATTTAGCCTACAGCTCCTACTTGCATGCAACAGGTAGCCTAGCGGTGAACAGCATTGGACCACCAACCGAAAGGTTGCTGGTTCAAATCCCCAACTTGAATAGGTGAAAAATCTGTCACTGTTCCCTTGATCAAGGCACCCAACCCCAATTGCCCATGCAAGTCACCCTGAATAAGAGCATCTGCTAAATGACAAAAAAATATACTATTTAGGCCTAGGCCTACTGATAAATTGTAGCCTAATTTAGGTAATGGTCACTTTCTGGTACCCAGGGAGCCAGTGACAAACAAGGAGTCAATATAATTAACTGATATACAAAATGGTGTAAAGATGCTTTTGTTTTATGAATCACAAGTTAAACAAAATAGTTTTGTAAAAGGCTAATGTTTATTACAGTCTTGACAGACAGGCCACAAAAAAAGGAATTTCACTACAGAAATCCAAATCAGGGTTTGGCCTTAGGCAGCAGCCTACTGTGAAACAAAAGGGGCTTACAGTTTACCCATAGGTATAGGCCTACTTTCCCCTTCTTCTACACCTATTAGGTATATTGTCACCACCTACTACCAAAGATGGTGGATAATTGAAGATCGTTCACTCAGGCCATTGAAAAAAAATGTCCAGTCTGCTTATTGGGTGACTCTCCCATAGACAACAGCTGGCTCTGATCTGCTTAGTGTATTGACTTTGACCCACAACAAATTAGGGAGTGGGATATCTCACTTCCATCTCTGCTACTACTCTAGCCTTGAGTTTACAGGCTATTGGTATTGCCTTGTGGTTCAGTTGGTAAAGCATGACACCAGGGTTGTGGGTTTGATTGCCACTGGAGAACTAGTAAGAAAAATGTAAGTTGTTCTGGATAAGAGCATGTGATAAAATGTCAAATACCTGGGCAAAACCATTGCCTTAACCGTCTCTTCCAACTTCTCTCCCTCTCAGGTCAACCACAGGGTAAAGAGGGCAACCAGAAGATCAGGGACAAGTGCAAACTGTACCTGGACAGAGTGGAAGAACTACAGGAGTATCTAGAAAAGAAAGAGGTTATTAGACGGTTGAACATTTTATAAATAATGTAGTCTAACAAGTAGGTCCAATGTTATGCCTACTATATATATTTATCATGAATCTGACCGTCAACTCTGTGGTAAGGATAAAGCTAATAGAAGATGTGCATATCCTTCACATGTCAACATGAATCATCCTTATTTGACATTTCATCCCTCTACAATACAAGGTTGGATCTCAACCAACAATAAACCCCACTGAAGAAGAATACAAGGTGAGTGAAAAGATACTGATAACTAACCGCTTTTGTATATGAATGTCTTAAAGAGCAACTGCCCCTAACAACTTCTCATTTAGAAAACAGCCTATGCAGCATCGATATGTGTCAAACATTTAGTCTACTGACTAAATTTACTAAAAATCATTTTGGTTATAAAGTCAGTGTTGAGTTTTGTGAGACTTGTGGTAAATGAAGGTTGGGTTTGTTTCAATCCTGGCTGGCAGCAGACAATTAATAATCAATTCAGAGTACAGCTTCACTTGACAATCTTAATGCCTGTGGTAAAATTTGGTTTGACTTTGGATATCCCTATGGGGCTAGTTAGGGACCATCTGTCCCTAAATGACACAATGTACATGGGACAACCTCAAACCAACTATAAATTGTAGAAATTCATATACAAATATTGAAATTATTTAATGAGAACTAAAAGGTGTGCAACATAAATATTGCCTCCTTTACATTGTGTAATTTATTGGTAGTCGCTAACTAGCTCCTCAGATAGGCTATCAAAAGTCACACCAATTTTGCCAGGGGTGCACACCAGCCAGCTGAAGCTAATTTGACAAATAATTTGTGTAACTCTTCCCACCTGTGAACACACACAAGAGACACCCACATCAAACCACACCCCTAAACCAACTCACCTTTGATGATCGAAAGCAAAGCCAAATCAGAAAGTGCAGTCGCCCTTTATTTTTATTTATTTCACCTGTATTTAACCAGGTAGGCTAGTTGAGAACAAGTTCTCATTTACAACTGCGACCTGGCCAAGATAAAGCAAAGCAGTGTGAACAGACAACACAGAGTTACACATGGAGTAAACAATTAACAAGTCAATAACACAGTAGAAAAAAAGGGGAGTCTATATACATTGTGTGCAAAAGGCATGAGGAGGTAGGCGAATAATTACAATTTTGCAGATTAACACTGGAGTGATAAATGATCAGATGGTCATGTACAGGTAGAGATATTGGTGTGCAAAAGAGCAGAAAAGTAAATAAATAAAAACAGTATGGGGATGAGGTAGGTAAAATTGGGTGAGCTATTTACCGATAGACTATGTACAGCTGCAGCGATCGGTTAGCTGCTCAGATAGCTGATGTTTGAAGTTGGTGAGGGAGATAAAAGTCTCCAACTTCAGCGATTTTTGCAATTCGTTCCAGTCACAGGCAGCAGAGAACTGGAACGAAAGGCGGCCAAATGAGGTGTTGGCTTTAGGGATGATCAGTGAGATACACCTGCTAGAGTGCATGTAACGGGTGGGTGTTGCCATCGTGATCAGTGAACTGAGATAAGGCGGAGCTTTACCTAGCATGGACTTGTAGATGACCTGGAGCCAGTGGGTCTGTCGACGAATATGTAGCGAGGGCCAGCCGACTAGAGCATACAGGTCGCAGTGGTGGGTGGTATAAGGTGCTTTAGTGACAAAACGGATGGCACTGTGATAAACTGCATCCAGTTTGCTGAGTAGAGTGTTGGAAGCAATTTTGTAGATGACATCGCCGAAGTCGAGGATCGGTAGGATAGTCAGTTTTACTAGGGTAAGTTTGGCGGCGTGAGTGAAGGAGGCTTTGTTGCGGAATAGAAAGCCGACTCTAGATTTGATTTTCGATTGGAGATGTTTGATATGAGTCTGGAAGGAGAGTTTACAGTCTAGCCAGACACCTAGGTACTTATAGAGGTCCACATATTCAAGGTCGGAACCATCCAGGGTGGTGATGCTGGTCAGGCGTGCGGGTGCAGGCAGCGAACGGTTGAAAAGCATGCATTTGGTTTTACTAGCGTTTAAGAGAAGTTGGAGGCCACAGAAGGAGTGTTGTATGGCATTGAAGCTCGTTTGGAGGTTAGATAGCACAGTGTCCAAGGACGGGCCGGAGGTATATAGAATGGTGTCGTCTGCGTAGAGGTGGATCAGGGAATCGCCCGCAGCAAGAGCAACATCATTGATATATACAGAGAAAAGAGTCGGCCCGAGGATTGAACCCTGTGGCACCCCCATAGAGACTGCCAGAGGAACGGACAGCATGCCCTCCGATTTGACACACTGAACTCTGTCTGCAAAGTAGTTGGTGAACCAGGCAAGGCAGTCATCCCGAAAAACCGAGGCTACTGAGTCTGCCGATAAGAATATGGTGATTGACAGAGTCGAAAGCCTTGGCAAGGTCGATGAAGACGGCTGCACAGTACTGTCTTTTATCGATGGCGGTTATGATATCGTTTAGTACCTTGAGCGTGGCTGAGGTGCACCCGTGACCGGCTCGGAAACCAGATTGCACAGCGGAGAAGGTACGGTGGGATTCGAGATGGTCAGTGATCTGTTTGTTGACTTGGCTTTCGAAGACCTTAGATAGGCAGGGCAGGATGGATATAGGTCTGTAACAGTTTGGGTCCAGGGTGTCTCCCGCTTTGAAGAGGGGGATGACTGCGGCAGCTTTCCAATCCTTGGTGATCTCAGACGATATGAAAGAGAGGTTGAATGGGCTGGTAATAGGGGTTGCGACAATGGCGGTGGATAGTTTCAGAAATAGAGGGTCCAGATTGTCAAGCCCAGCTGATTTGTACGGGTCCAGGTTTTGCAGCTCTTTCAGAACATCTGCTATCTGGATTTGGGTAAAGGAGAACCTGGAGAGGCTTGGGCGAGTAGCTGCGGGGGGGGGGGGGGGGGAGCTGTTGGCCGAGGTTGGAGTAGCCAGGCGGAAGGCATGGCCAGCCGTTGAGAAATGCTTGTTGAAGTTTTCGATAATCATGGATTTATCGGTGGTGACCGTGTTACCTAGCCTCAGTGCAGTGGGCAGCTGGGAGGAGGTGCTCTTGTTCTCCATGGACTTCACAGTGTCCCAGAACTTTTTGGAGTTGGAGCTACAGGATGCAAATTTCTGCCTGAAGAAGCTGGCCTTAGCTTTCCTGACTGACTGCGTGTATTGGTTCCTGACTTCCCTGAACAGTTGCATATCGCGGGGATTATTCGATGCTATTGCAGTCCGCCACAGGATGTTTTTGTGCTGGTCGAGGGCAGTCAGGTCTGGAGTGAACCAAGGGCTATATCTGTTCTTAGTTCAGCATTTTTTGAACGGAGCATGCTAACTTAAAATGGTGAGGAAGTTGCTTTTAAAGAATGACCAGGCATCCTCAACTGACGGGATGAGGTCAATGTCCTTCCAGGATACCCGGGCCAGGTCGATTAGAAAGGCCTGCTCACAGAAGTGTTTTAGGGAGCGTTTGACAGTGATGAGGAGTGGTCGTTTGACTGCGGCTCCGAAGCGGATACAGGCAATGAGGCAGTGATCGCTGAGATCCTGGTTGAAGACAGCGGAGGTGTATTTGGAGGGCCAGTTGGTCAGGATGACGTCTATGAGGGTGCCCTTGTTTACAGATTTAGAGTTGTACCTGGTGGGTTCCTTGATGATTTGTGTGAGATTGAGGGCATCTAGCTTAGATTGTAGGACTGCCGGGGTGTTAAGCATATCCCAGTTTAGGTCACCTAACAGAACAAACTCTGAAGCTAGATGGGGGGCGATCAATTCACAAATGGTGTCCAGGGCACAGCTGGGAGCTGAGGGGGGTCGGTAGCAGGCGGCAACAGTGAGAGACTTATTTCTGGAGAGAGTAATTTTCAAAATTGGGTATGGACATGGAAAGTATGACATTACTTGGCAGGCTATCTCTGCAGTAGACTGCAACTCCTCCCCCTTTGGCAGTTCTATCTTGACGGAAAATGTTATAGTTGGGTATGGAAATCTCAGAATTTTTGGTGGCCTTCCTGAGCCAGGATTCAGACACGGCAAGGACATCAGGGTTAGCAGAGTGTGCTAAAGCAGTGGGTAAAACAAACTTAGGGAGGAGGCTTCTGATGTTGCCATGCATGAAACCAAGGCTTTTTCGATCACAGAAGTCAACAAATGAGGGTGCCTGGGGACATGCAGGGCCTGGGTTTACCTCCACATCACCCGCGTAACAGAGGAGGAGTAGAATGAGGGTGCGGCTAAAGGCTATCAAAACTGGTCGCCTAGAGCGTTGGGGACAGAGAATAAAAGGAGCAGATTTCTGGGCATGGTAGAATATATTCAGGGCATAATGCGCAGACAGGGGTATGGTGGGGTGCGGGTACAGCAGAGGTAAGCCCAGGCACTGGGTGATGATGAGAGAGGTTGTATCACTGGACATGCTGGTTGTAATGGGTGAGGTCACCGCATGTGTGGGAGGTGGGACAAAGGAGGTATCAGGGGTATGAAGAGTAGAACTAGGGGCTCCATTGTAAACTAAAACAATGATAACTAACCTGAACAACAGTATACAAGGCATATTGACATTTGAGAGAGACATACAGCGAGGCATACAGTAATCACAGGTGTTGAATTGGGAGAGCTAGCTAAAACAGTAGCTAAAACAGTAGGTGAGACAACAACAGCTAATCAGCTAGCACAACAACAGCAGGTAAAATGGCGTTGACTAGGCAGGGAGGGTCGGATTAACTACACACAGAGCCTGAGTGCAGCTGGGGCCGACAGATAAACATAAACAAGCAGAATGGAGTAGCGTGATTAATGGACAGTCCAGCATGCATCAGCTATGTAGCCAAGTGATCAGTGTCCAGGGGGCAGCGGTGGATGGGGCAGGGAAGCTAGACTGGCGAGTATTATCCAGGTTTAAAAAACTGGCTGGCTGTGCAGAAGGTAAAAGGTAAAAGCCGCTAGCAGTGGCTAACAATGACTAAATAGCTTGTAGCTAGTTAGCTGGTTAGCTTCTGGAGGTTCTTGAGTGTGTTCTAAAAATTTAAAATAATAGCGATTCCGTATCACATTGGGTGAGGCAGGTTACCGGAAGGTATAAACGAAATAAAAATCAAAAATAGATTGAAAGTAAAGATGGGTCCAGTGAGTGGTTGGGACGCGGCGATTCAGACGGTTAGCAGGCCTGTGCTAACAAGCTAACAGTTATATAAATAATATACAAAGGACAATTGGGCTAGGGGGTACAATATCACATTACACAAGGTCTTTAAGGGACATACATACACTTACAATTCTAACCGCTTTTTTGTTAGAGTATTTAATTGTCTTAAAATATAGTTTGAAATGTGGTGTTTTTGGATGTAAATTTACATTTGTGAAATTTGGCCTAATGAAATGAATTACATAAAATTGTTTCAGTTTATTTCTATCGTAGGTAAAGAATCCAAGTAGTACATCTCTCCACAATTGTGTAAAATTATATATCTCCTGATGTCTTACCACAGTTTCCTTAAATTAATACAATGCCAAAAAAGATGCAACATCGCTTCTGGGTGGTCATTACAAAAGGTACAATTTGAGGTGATGTTTTCCTTAAACTTATTCATATAATGGTTGGCAGGATAATATTTATGAAAAATTTTAAAGGAAACTTCCTTAATTTTGTTAATAGTAGGTATGTGTGTGGCAACATCCAAACTTTTTTCCAACAGATGTTATCAATCAAACCATTACAATAATGCATGACATAAGGTATACAACATACTGCTGAAACAAGGTCGTTGACTGGACCAAAAGAGAAACAAATCTTTCCTACTGATGAGTCAACAGGGTTAGCGGAAGGTAGGCTCTGGGGGTCAGGTCTTGACACGTTCCTGAATAATAAAGCAACACCTGAGGGAATGGCATCTAAAGCAATTGAAAAATCTTTAGGTGTTACAGGGACCTTGTAAAGTGATAAGAATTCCTTACAACTAAGTAAAAAACCCTCTGCATTTACAAGTTGGCTCACCAATAGGATATTATTTCAGAACCAATATTCTAAAAACAAAGTATTTTTATACAATATATCCCGATTATTCCATATACAGTTGAAGTCGGAAGTTTACATACACTTAGGTTGGAGTCATTAACTAGTTTTTCAACCACTCCACAAATTTCTTGTTAACTATAGTTTTGGCAAGTCGGTTAGGACATTTACTTTGTGCATGTGTAAAAGTATAGCTTTCATCCGTCCCCTCGACCCTACCCGGGCTCGAACCAGGGACCCTTTGCACACACAGACAACTGACACCCACAAAGCATCGTTAACCATCGCTCCACAAAAGCCACTTCAGGTCTCAGAGCGAGTGACATCACTGATTGAAACGCTATTAGCGCGCACCACCGCTAACTAGCTAGCCATTTCACATCGGTTACACATGACACAAGTCATTTTTTCAACAATTGTTTACAAACATATTATTTCACTTATTCACTGTATCACAATTCCAGTTGGTCAGAAGTTTACATACACTAAGTTGAATGTGCCTTTAAACGGCTTGGAAAATTCCAGAAAATGAGGTCATGGCTTTAAAAGCTTCTGATAGGCTAATTGACATCATTTGAGTCAATTGGAGGTGTACCAAGGCCTACCTTCAAACTTAGTGCCTCTTTGCTTGACATCATGGTGAAATCAGCCAAGACCTCAGAATATAAATTGTAGACCTCCCCAAATCGGGTTCATCCTTGGGAGCAATTTCCAAACGCCTGAAGGTACCATGTACGCCTGAAGGTAATGTTCATCTGTACAAACAATAGTACACAAGTATAAACACCATGGGACCATGTAGCCATCATACCGCTCAGGGAGGAGACGCGTTCAGATGAACGTACTTTGGTCGCAAATGGGTCTTTTCAAATGGACAATGACCCCAAGCATACTTCCACAAGTTGTGGCAAAATGGCTTAAAGACAAAGTCAAGGTATTGGAGTGGCCATCACAAAGCCCTGACCCCAATCCTATAGAAAATTTGTGAGCAGAACTGAAAAAACGTGTGTGAGCAAGGAGGCCTACAAACCTGACTCAGTTACACTAGCTCTGTCAGATGGAATGGGCCAAAATTCACCCAATTTATTGTGGGAAGCTTGTGAAAGGCTACCTGAAACGTTTGAACCAAGTTAAACAATTTAAAGGCAATGCTAGCAAATAGTAATTGAGTGTACATAAAAGTCTGACCCACTGGGAATGTGATGAAAGAAATAAAAGCTAAAATCAATCGTTCTGCTTATTTTTTTCTGACATTTCACATACTTGAAATAAAGTGGTGATCCTAACTGCCCTTTTTCCTAGGATTAAATGTCAGGAATTGTGAAACTGAGTTTCAATGTATTTGGCTAAGGTGTATGTAAACTTCCGATTTCAACTGTGTAATATCTGTGTGGAGAAATTATGCATATAAATTAAGGACCATGACAAGAAACCCTGCCGATGAAAAGCAGAACGTTTCACTGGAACTTTGTCAATATTATAATTGCAAACCAACATGAAGTTAAGGCCACCAAAAGTATAGAAGAAATGATGAGGAATACAATTCGACATAGAAGTGGGTCTTCTTAGGAATTGTTTTATCCAATTGATCTTGAAAGTATAATTTAAGAAAAAGAAAATTCAGCCCACCCTACTCATAAGTGTTCATTGGAAGTTTTCCTAATGTAATGAGTACGGTTTCTCCACAAAGTTGAAAAGCATCTGGTCTATCTCTTTGCTTATTTTACCGTCAAGATATAAAGATAGAGCGCCATAGAGATACCTTCAGCCTGGGTTATTACGCCTCTAATTTTTAAAGAAGTCCCTCTGTAGCCATTGATTTAGCTTCTTCTGGGTTTTTTAAATAAAAGGGTTACAATTTAGTAAGCCTATAGACTTCTGATCCTTAGTAATCATTAAGCCTAAATATGTAAGTTCTTCTTTCACTGGAAAACCATAATATGAAGGTGTCACACAATCTTTGACAGCCATGAGTTCACATTTATTCATGTTTAGATATAGACCAGCCGCTTTGAAAAAGGATTGTATCACATTGATCAATATGAGAATTTGGTTAGCGTCTTTCAGAAAAAGTGTAGTATCGTCAGCCAGCTGGCTTAAAATAATTTCTTTACCAGCTATGGAAATACCTTGTACAGGACCATTATTTAAAGAATGTAAGAATTTGGGTGATTAATAAAAACAGATACGGAGAGATAGGACAACCTTGCCTAATTCCTCTCTTTAACTCAAATCTAGGCGAGGTGCCATATTTCAATTTGATAGAGCAATTACCATTTGTATAGAGAGTCTTAATAGCCTTACAGAAAAAATACCCAAAACAAATTTCTCAAGGGAGTGGAAGAGGAACTGATGCTCTACTGTGTCAAATGCTTTATTTAAAATAATAATAATAAACTCAGCAAAAAAATAAACTGTCTTTCAAAGATAATTTGTAAATATCAAAATAACTTCACAGATCTTCACTGTAAAGGGTTCAAACACTGTTTCCCATGCTTGTTCAATGAATCATAAACAATTAATGAACATGCACCTGTGGAACGGTCATTAAGACACTAACAGCTTACAGACGGTAGGCAATTAAGGTTACAGTTATGAAAACTTAGGACACTGAAGAAGCCTTTCTACTGACTCTGAAAAACACCAAAAGAAAGATGCCCAGGGTCCCTGCTCATCTGCGTGAACGTGCCTTAGGCATGCTGCAAGGAGGCATGAGAACTACAGATATAGCCAGGGCAATAAATTTCCATGTCTGTACTGTGACACGCCTAAGACAGCGCTGCAGGGAGACAGGACGGACAGCTGATCGTCCTCGCAGTGGCAGACCACGTAACATCGGTACATCCGAACATCACACCTGCGGGACAGTTAAAGGATGGCAACAACAACTGCCCGAGTTACACCAGGAACGCACAATCCTTCCATCAGTGCTCAGACTGTCCGCAATAGGCTGAGAGAGGCGGGACTGAGGGCTTGTAGGCCTGTTGTTAGACAGGTCCTCACCAGACATCACCGTCAACAACGTCGCCTATGGGCACAAACTGGACCAGACAGGACTGGCAAAAAGTGCTCTTCACTGACGAGTCGCAGGTTTTGTCTCACCAGGGGTGATGGTCGGATTCGCATTTATCATCGAAGGAATGAGCGTTACACCGAGGCCTGTTTTCCGGATCGGGATCGAGGTGGAGGGTCCGTCATGGTCTAGGGCGGTGTGTCACAGCATCATCGGACTGAGCTTGTTGAAATTGCAGGCAATCTCAACGCTGTGCGTTACAGGGAAGACATCCTCCTCCATGTGGTACCCTTCCTGCAGACTCATCCTGACATGACCCTCCAGCATGACAATGCCACCAGCCATACTGCTCGTTCTGTGCGTGATTTCCTGCAAGACAGGAATGTCAGTGTTCTGCATTGGCCAGCGAAGAGCCCAGATCTCAAACCCATTGAGCACGTCTGGGACCTGTTGGATCAGAGGGTGAGGGCTAGGGCCATTCCCCACCAGAAATGTCCAGGAACTTGTAGATGCCTTGGTGGAAGAGTGGTGTAACATCTCACAGCAAGAACTGGCAAATCTGGTGCAGTCCATGAGGAGGAGATGCACTGCAGTACTTAATGCAACTGGTGGCCACACCAGATACTGATTGTTACTTTTTTTTATACCCCCCCCCCCCCCTTTGTTCAGGGACACATTATTCAATTTCTGTTAGTCACATGTCTGTGGAACTTGTTCAGTGAATGTCTGTTGTTGAATCTTATGTTCATACAAATATTTACACATGTAAAGTTTGCTGAAAATAAATGCAGTTGACAGTGAGAGGACGTTTCTTTTTTCGCTGAGTTTATGAACCTATCCTTGGTTATTAGTTCTGAGTACTCAAGTATGTCTAATACTAGTCAGATATTTTTAGAAATATGTCTGTTCCTCAAAGCCATACTGTGTTTCATCAATGATTGCATCCAGGACTTCTTCAATTATTTTTGCAAGTAGTAAGGCTAATGTCTTATAGTCACTATTTTAAGAAGACAAATTGGACGCCAGTTAACAATGTAACAAACATTCAAGTAAACTGAACGCACCTCTGACGACCAGTTACGTAATTTCGTGTTCACGTGAGAGTTCTACGGAAATCAACCACACGTCTCATAATCGGGTAGCACAGCCACAAAGTCCAAAAAATGTCTATATCGTGAAAACAAAATGTAGGGTAAAGCATTTACTGTTAGATTTAAAATAAAAATGTAATAAGATAAATTGCATAAATGGGCGGGGTTTATGACTGTGGCGACCCCGAGTGCGGATTTTTTTTTAAAGCTTCAGTGTTATTCAACGACCTGAAAAAGGAAAACAATCCAGTTGATTTTAAATTAAATAGCGACTGTTGGGCTGTAGTTTTAATTATTAACAAATATAAGGCCTGTTTTGGCGCTTATTATATTTGAAACTATTTTATTGACAAGTAATTAGCCGTTATGGCTGCCAACAACAATTTACAGGTAAGTTGGGAAAGCTGCCTACTATTGTAGCTAGTTAGCAACACACACAGTTTAGCTTTATAACTAACGTTTGTTCGTGATTCGTTTTTGGTTATCTTGTTAACTAGGTAATCAAATGACCAACTTGCCGTTATACCAGTGTTGATGTGCGCTAGCTAGCTTTAGCTATCTGGCTACGGTGAAGTTATGTTAACGTCTTAGGTAACGTTAGCTAGCTAGCTGAGTAACGTTAGTTCTTTTGTTACTGCGAGTTTACCGATTTGAGGACAGAGCAGCAACTAACGTTAACGTTAGTCACTAGAATTCGTTGAAGCCTGTTTAACTAGCTAACTTTAACATGAACTGTTACCTGAAACTTGATTGCATGCACGTTTCCTAGAAGCTAGTTACAGTAGCAAAGTTGACATGTTCATGTTGGTGTAAATGTGTACAATAATTGACCCCTTGCCTTGTGTTCTCGATGACTAGCGCGCCCCCAGCAAGGCCAAGACAATCTGACACTTCAATAAACTAGTACCATGATAATGTAATTGACTAGTTAACTGTTAAGCAAATGAACAATGTTTTGGTTCGTTTCTAGCTTGTTAGCTAGCTAATGCTAAGTTAGCTGGCTAGCCAGTTAGCTGACGACGTCTTAATTTGAGATAATTGGTAGTCATTATTACATGAAAATAAAATCACATGAAATAAGCGTTAATGGCGAGCTAATGACAGAAAATAGATTACGCTTGTGAGTGTGAATATATAAAAGCAGGGCATTCCCCGGAGGATTTTAAAATTTGGGACACTGTCTCGTTGGCCTAAAGTTATATCCTAATTTGACTTTGGTGCAGGTCATGTTGTTCTTCACATTACCGTCACTGGTAAACACTATTTCAAATAAAATCGATGTTTGTCACATGCACGGGATACAGAAGGTGTAAACGGTACAGTGAAATGGTTACTTGCATAGTGGAGTCTTGTTTACACGGTTATCTAGCTAGCTAAGCAATGAACCATAATCCCAACTCATTACGTTACTACCCTGCATGAATCTGCTGGCAGCTAATATTAACAAACTAGGTTCAATGTTAGCCAACATTAGGCTATAACTAGCAATGCAGATGGCTCTGAAATACAATTTTACTATACAGATCATACATGTGGTCTTAGTTAGGGAGCCAGCTATCTAACAGTACGCTTTAACTTGAAAAGGGAAATTTAGAATATCTGAAAAAAGTAGCTAGCTAGACTGTCTTACACGAATACATGGATGAATGCTTCTCCCTCTGTCACGGATGCCATGGTGGCCCTTAGTTTGAAGATAAAATCCGGAGACAGGTGTTTTATACAACAGCCCTTTGTGTGTTCTCTTTTCGACTCCCTCTTCATATTTGCAAATCAAACGCCAGAATCTTCTCCATCTAATCCTTAGCTATCATACTCTGCTTCCATCGGACATTCCACTGATTTCAAAACTTGATCCTCCAGAAAGCGAATAGCATCTTTAAGAAAAAACATGTTATAAAGGATTACCTACGCAAACCGAGCAGCTCATTTTATAGACAAACTTGCTACATGGCAGACCAATCCGAACTCCTCTCTCGCCATATCCAGCCCAACCATTATCACAGCTAATCATGGCTAGCAGGAAAGTCCCTGTCTTGTTCTGTGGCTAAACCAACTAGGCTTGTAATTTAACAATTGTTGTTGTATTTACAGATGGCATACAATTAAGGCACATGAATATCGTTCCAGATGGCATTTCTGCCAAACTCATTTTTATAATAAAAAATGTTTACATTCAAATGCCTCTCCTGTCAAGTAGTGACATGTGACATATGCCTAGTTTCCTGATAAGATGTGCATATATACATGTGTGTTTGCCTCATGCAGCGCAACACACTTCCTTCCCATAAGGTTGATTAGGCTGTTGATTGTGGTCAGTTGAATGCTGTCCCACTCCTTCAATGTCTGTTTGAAGTGTCTTGATATTTTCTGGATACACACTGTCGATCTAGGGCATCCCAAACATGCTCAATGGGTGACATCAATCAAATGTATTTATAAATCACTTCTTACATCAGCTGATGTCACAAAGTACTGTACAGAAACCCAGCTTAAAACTCCAAACAACAAGCAATGCAGGTGTAGAAGCATGTTGGCTAGGAAAAAATTCCCTAGAAAGGCCAGAACCTAGGAAGAAACCTAGAGGGGTTGCCAGTCCTCTTCTAGCTATGCCGGGTGGAGATTATAACAGAACATGGCCAAGATGTTCATAGATGACCAGCAGGGTCAAATAATAACAATCACAGTGGTTGTCGAGGGTCCAACCGGTCAGTACCTCAGGAGGAAATGTCAGTTGGCTTTTCATTGCCGATCATTCAGAGTATCTCTACCGCTCCTGCTGTCTCTAGAGAGTTGAAAACAGCAGGTCTGGGACAGGTAGTACGTCCGGTGAACAGGTCAGGGTTCCATAGCCACAGGCAGAACAGTTGAAACTGGAGCCGCAGCACGGCCAGGTGGACTGGGGGACAGCAAGGAGTCATCAGGCCAGGTAGTCCTGAGGCATGTTCCTAGGGCTCAGGTCCCGGAGAGAGAATTAGAGAGAACATACTTAAATTCACACAGGGGACTGGATAAGACAGGAGAAATACTACCAAATCGGAAAGATGGGTAGGAGCAAGCCCATGTAATGCTTTGTAGGTTAGCAGTAAAACCTTGAAATCAGCCCTTGCCTTAACATATTCGCATGTCTAAGTATGTAGGCCATGGAAGACCTGGGACATTTTCAGCTTCCAGGAATTGTGTACAGATTCTTGCGACATGGGGCTGTGCATTAAATGCTGAAACATGAGGTGATGGCGGTGGATGAATGGCACGACTATGGGCCTCAGGATCGCGTCACAGTATCTCTGTGTGTTCAAATTGCCATTGATAAAATGCAACTGTGTTTGTTGTCCGTAGCTTAGGCTTGCCCATACCATAACCACACCACCACAGTGGGGCATTCTGTTAACCATGTTGACATCAGCAAACTGCTCTCTCACATGACGCCATTCATGTGGTCTGCGGTTGTGAAGTGGGTTGGGCGTACTGCCAAATTCTCTAAAACGATGTTAGAGAAATTAACTTGACATTTTCCGGCAACAGCTCTGGTGGACATTCTAGCAGTCCGCGTGTTAATTTCACCCTCCCTCAACTTGAGACATGGCATTGTGTTGTATGGGTTATCTTGGCAAAAGAGAAATGCTCACTAACAGGGGCGTAAACTAATTTGTGCACGAAATTTGAGAAGCTTTCTGTGCATATGGAACATTTCTAAGATTTTATTTTAGCTCATGAAACATGGGACCAACGCTTTACATGTTGCGTTTATTTTTGTTCAATGTAGTTATTTTTATAACAAAAATAAGCATCGAGGTAGGTACAAGATAATTATTTAGCATGTTTAAGTGATTGATCAAAGACCGAACTTGAGTAAAGGTCATTAAATAATCAATGTTGTGTTGCACCTTGAACCAAATAACTAAGTTTTATTTAGCCTTTTAAACACTTTTGATGCTTTATGAAGAATTCTATATCAAACATTATGTTGAATTACTCAGACAATATTTACAGTTTCTATGAAATATATATATATATATATAGCTAAATTAACTTCACCTTTTTTATGACTCTATTTTGTCATTTACCCAGAAAGTAATATATGGGGCCAGGAGAGCTGGTCATCCATGGTTAAGATTTGTTTAACAAGTCGGGCCTCCGGAGTGGTGCAGTGGTCTAAGGCGCTGCATCGCAGTGCTAGCTGTGCCACTAGCGAGCCTGGTACGAGTCCAGGCGCTGTTGCAGCCGGCTGCGACCGGGAGACCCATGGGGCGGCGCACAATTGGCCCAGCGTCGCCCGGGTTAGGGGAGGATTTGGCCGGCAGGGATGTCCTTGTCTCATCATGCGACGCCTGTGGCGGACCAGGTGTACAGTGTTTCTTCTGACACATTGGTGTGGCTGGCTTCCGGGTTAAGCGGGCATTGTGTCAAGAAGCAGTGCAGCTTAGTTGGATTGTGTTTCGGAGGATCGTGTTTCCTTCGCCTCTCCCGAGTCCGTACCGGAGTTGCAGCGATGCGACAAGAAACTGCCAATTGAATACCACAAAATTGGGGAGAAAAAGTTATAAAAGAGAAATGATTTGTTTCAAAAGTGAATGCCGACTTGAGCTATCTTTAGCCAACAAAAAATTATTGAAGTGATTGGGGCATATATATATATATATATATATATATATATATATATTACTTTTTGTGTGTGTGTGTGATATCTATATAAAAAGCTGATGAAGTAAACCTGGCACCAGCCAATTGTCCGGGAGAAGAATTGATTGATAGAAATACTAGGCGATGGAATTATATTGACCGGTTTAGTGGAATTGAATTGGCCACTGTAGTTTCATAGGCTGTGTATGCTCTGCCTGTAATAAACTATGAGTGGAAAATCTGTCAGACCACTTGAAAGCTGCTGCTACAGTGGTGTTCTCCCATTAATTGCATTATGGAACGAACATTCACTCGTAGGCTACTACCTTGTACGCTTATGTGGATAAATAAATAAATAGTTTAACATTTTTAAGATAACCGTTCTCTGTTGCATCAGCCTCATTTGCTTTTTATGTGTTTTTTTTCTATGTATCCTGGTTGTATGCATTTGGGATCTATTGTCTAACTAAATTTGTTCTCTAATTCACGGAAGATCTGATGGGCTACATATTCACCCATTCGGGTGGCTCTCTCATTGAACAGGTTCCCGCTAATAAATATCTGGGTATTTGGATTGCTAAAGATATAATGTTTAAAAATATATACTGATAAGCTAGTTAAAAAGCTAAGGTTTTAAAGTGGGCTTCTTTTTTTAGAAATAGATGTTGCCTCTACATGAACAGAAGGAAACAGATTGTGCAGTCAACTTTCCTGACAGTTCTTGACTTTGGTGACACCATTTACCAGAATGTGGCAGCCACTACTCTTAAACCATTGGGTGCTGTCTGCCATAGCGCTCTTCACTTTATTATAGGTGACAGTTTTAGTACTCATCACTGCATCCTGTATCAGAATGTCGCCTGGACCTCACTAAAGTCCTGTAGATCACTTAATTATTCCCTTGTTTACAAAGCCGTGCTCCACAAGCTTCCAACATACCTCACTTCCCTTTTGAAATATAAAAATATGAGATACCAAAAATCGTTTCGCACTGTTGGTTAATTAACTCTTCAGGTCCCGCTTGTTTCCACAAAGTTTAGTAAATCCGGCTTTAGGTTTAACGCACCACAGTTATGTAATAGATGTCGACCGATTATGATTTTTCAACGCCGATACCGATTTATTGGAGAACAAAAAAAAGCTGATACCGACTAATCGGACGATTTTTAAAATGTTTTTTTTTAAGTATTTATTTGTAATAATGACAATTACAACAATACTGAATGAACACTTATTTTAACTTAATATAATACATCAATAAAAATAAATTTAGCCTCAAATAAATAATGAAACATGTTCAATTTGGTTTAAATAATGCAAAAACAAAGTGTTGGAGAAAGTAAAAGTGCAATATGTGCCATGTAAAAAAAGCTAACGTTGAACGTTTCTAGTGCAGGCGTTGCGCTAGCGGAACCCCTCGACAACATTCCACTGAAAAGGCAGCACGCGAAATTCAAAAATATTTTTGGGAAATATATAACTTTCACACATTAACAAGTCCAATACAGCAAATGAAAGAAAAGCTTCTTGTTAATCTACCCATCGTGTCCGATTTCAAAAAGGCTTTCCAGCGAAAGCACAACATAGGTAATAGCCAAGTCAAAAAAACACACAGCCATTTTTCCAGCCAAAGACGGGAGTCACAAAAAGCAGAAATATAGATCAAATTAATCACTAACCTTTGATGACCTTCATAAGACATCATGTTACACAATACATGTATGTTTTGTTCGATAATGTGCATATTTATATCCAAAAATCTCAGTTTACATTGGCGCGTTACATGCAGTAATGTTTTGATTCCAAAACATCCGGTGATTTTGCAGAAATACTCATAATAAACATTGATAAAAGATACAAGTGTTATTCACAGAATTAAAGATATACTTCTCCTTAATGCAACCGCTGTGTCAGATTTTAAAAAAAAACTTTACTGAAAAAGCATAATCTGAGAACGGTGCTCAGAGCCCAATCCAGCCAAAGAAATATCCGCCATGTTGGAGTCAACAGAAGTTAGAAATAACACTAAATATTCACTTACATTTGATCTTCATCAGAAGGCTCTCCCAAGAATCCTGGTTCGACAATAAATGACTGATTTGTTCCATAAAGTCCATCATTTATGTCCAAATAGCCACTTGTTGTTAGCGTGTTCAGCCCAGCAATCCATCTTCAGGCGTGAGTACTTCGTCCAGACAAAAACTCAGTTCCATTACAGGTCGTAGAAACAAGTCAAACGATGAATGGAATTAATCTTTAGGATGTTTTTAACATAAATCATCAATAAGGTTCCAACCGGAGAATTTCATTGTCTGAAGAAAAGCACTGGAACAAGAGCTAACTCTGTCGGGAGCGCACATCACGAGCCTGAGACACTCTGCCAGACCCATGACTCATTCAGCTCCCATTCCTCCCTCCTTTATAGCAGAAGCCTGAAACAAGTTTCTAAAGACGGTTGACATCTAGTGGAAGCTGTAGGAAGTGCAACTTGACTCCATAGACACTGTGTATTCGGTAGGCAAAGCTACAAACCTCAGATTTCCCACTTCCTGGTTAGATTTTGTCTCAGGTTTTCACCTGCCATATGAGTTCTGTTATACTCACAGACATCATTCAAACAGTTTTAGAAACTTCAGTGTTTTCTATCCAATACTAATAATACTATGCATATATTAGCATCTGGGACAGAGTAGGAGGCAGTTCACTCTGGGCACGCTATTCATCCAAAAGTGAAAATGCTGCCCCCTATCCCAAAAAGGTTAAGTTCCTTGCTTAGAACATGAGAACATATGAAAGTTGGTGGTTCCTTTTAACATGAGACTTCAATATTCCAAGGTAAGAGGTTTTCGGTTGTAGTTAATATAGTATTTATAGGACTATTTCTCTCTCTACCATTTGTATTTCATATACCTTTGACTATTGAATGTTCTTATAGGCACTTTAGTATTGCAAGTGTAACAGTATAGCTTCCATCCCTCTTCGCCCCTACCTGGGCTCAAACCAGGAACACATCGACAACAGCCACCCTCGAAGCAGCGTTACCCATGCAGAGCAAGGGGAACAACTACTCCAAGTCTCGGAGCGAGTGATGTTTGAAACGCTATTAGCGCACACCCCGCTAACTAGCTAGCCATTTCACATCGATTACACCAGCCTAATCTTGGGAGTTGATAGGCTTGAAGTCATAAACCGCTCAGTGCTTGAAGCACAGCGAAGAGCTGCTGGCAAAACGCATGAAAGTGCTGTTTGAATGAATGCTTCAACGTCATAGTGCCCTCAAAGCTCATGAATAAACTAAGGACCCTGGGACTAAACACCTCCCTCTTCAACTGGACCCTGGACTTCCTGGCGGGCTGCTCCCAGGTGATAGGGGTAGGTAACAACACATCCGCCACGCTGATCCTCAACACGGGGACCTCGGGTGCATGCTCAGTCCCCTCGTGTACTGCCTGTTCACTCATGACAGCACAGCCAGGCACGACTCCAACACCGTCATTAAGTTTGCCGATGACACAACAGTGGTAGGCCTGATCACCGACAACGCAGAGAAATCCTATTGGGGGGAGGTCAGAGACCATGTTGAGAGCTTCAAGTTCCTTGGCGTCCACATCACCAACAAACTAACATGGTCCAAGCACACCAAGACAGTTGTGAAGAGGGCACGTCAGAACCTATTCCCCCTCAGGAGACTGAAAAGATTTGGCATGGGTCCTCGGATTCTCAAAAGGTTCTACAGCTGCACCATCGAGAGCATCCTGACTGGTTGCATCACTGGCTGGTGTAGCAACTGCTCGGCCTCCGACCGCAAGGCACTACAGAGGGTAGTGCACACGGCCCAGTACATCACTGGGGCCAAGCTTCCTGCCATCCAGGACCTCTATACCAGGCGGCGTCAGAGGAAGGCCCAAAAAATGATCAGCCATCCTAGTCATAGACTGTTCTCTCTGCTACTGCATGGCAAGCGGTACTGGAGCACCAAGTCTAGGTCCAAGAGGCTGTTAATAAGCTTCTACCCCCAAGCCATAAGACTCCTGAGCATCTAATCAAATGGCTACCCAAACTATTTGCATTGCCCACCCCCTATTTTACTCTGCTGCTATCCTCTGTTTGTCTATGCATAGTCACTTTAACTCTACCTACATGTACATATTGCCTCAATTACCTCAAATAACCAGTGCCCACGAACATTGACTCTGTACCAGTACCCCTGTATATAGTCTCGCGACAGTTATTTTACTGCTGATTTGTTACTTAACCAACAATGCAGTTAAGAAAAATAAGTGTTAAGGGCTTGTAAGTAAGCATTTCACTGTAAGGTCTACACCTGTTGTATTCGGCGCATGTGACAAATAACATTTGTTTTCACCAATAGAATAGGTATACTTTTCTACTAAGGGCAATATTAGGTTGACATAGGCTGGTGATTTTACTTTTTGTTACTAGTCTTGTTTCCAGAGGGAAAAGTAAATGTGGCAGTCAGCATCAAAATTAGGTAAAGATGTGTAACCATTATCTAAATCCGGTTACGCACCCAATGCGTATGGGTCTGGTAAATTTCTCAAATGTCGGTTAACAAAAAATTCTGCCGGTCAAATATCCGGCGCCACGTTTTCCTAACGGAAATTCTGCTTCAAACCAAGTCTTTCAGTTGATTTGTTCACATAATTTTTCTAAGCTTTCCAGTAGCATTTGAAACAAAACAAAGCGGTGCATTAGTCTCTCCTGGCACCATATACTTTTTTTCAGGGTACATGAAAAATGGAAGTCCAAAAAAACAAAACATCCTTCACATTTTATTTGGGCCACTCAAAACACTAATTTAAACATCTTAGCTTTGGAACAATATTTTTCATACCCTCAGCATTTTAGAAAATAATGTGCTTTAATTTTAGCAGGCCTTTATCTGAATGAGCAGCCTGGTCTCATAGACTAGAAATAACATAGTAACACCAGTATCTTTGGGCTCCCGTGTGGCGCAGCAGTCAAGGCATTGCATCTGTGCAAGAGGCGTCACTGCAGTACCTGGTTTAAATCCAGGCTGCTTCACATCCGGCCGTGATTGGGAATCCCATAGGGCAGCGCACAATTGGCACAGCGGTGTCCGGGTTTGACCTGGGTAGGCCATCATTGTAAAATAATTTGTTCTTAACCGACTTGCCTAGTTTAATAAAGGGTAAAAAAATAAATAATTTAAAACACTCAAATTAGTATGACATGTTAAGTTTGGTATGGTCACATACCTCGAATGTCTAGCAACCCAAAGATTGTGAATTTGAGTCTCATGGACAATTTTAGCTAATTTGCAACTTTTCAGCTACTTTTTAGCAACCTTGCAACTACTTGGCATTTTAGCTAACCCTAACCCTAACCTTAAAACCCTTTAACCTAACTCCCAAATGTAACCCTAACCCCTAGATACCTAGATTATTATAATTTTTTAAAAACATTTAATAGGAATTGTAATTAGTAACATATCATACTAAATGGAGTGTCTTGGATTTACACTACACTACCGGTCAAAAGTTTTAGAACACCTACTCATTCAAGGGTTTTTCTTTATTTTACCCCCCAAAAAATTACATTGTTGAAAAATAGTGACGACATCGAAAGTTTGAAATAATACATGGAATCATGTAGTAACCAAAAAATGTTTAAACAATTTCTAAATATAGTTGTGATTCTTCAAATAGCCAACCTTTGTCTTAGGTAGGCACCTGGAATGCATTTCAATTAACAGGTGTGCCTTAAGTTGTGGAATTTCTTCCCTTAATGCGTTTTGAGCCAACCAGTTGTGCTGTGACAAGGTGGGGGGGGGGGGTATACAGAAGATGTCCCTATTTGGTAAAGGACAGCTCAAATAAACAAAGAGAAATGACAGTCCATCATTACTTAAAGGTCAGTCAATCTGGAAAATTTCATGAACTTTGAATGTTTCTTCAAGTGCAGTCGCAAAAACCATCAAGCGCTATGAAAAAACTGGTTCTCATGGGGACCGCCACAGGAAAGGAAGACTTAGAGTAACCTCTGCTGCAGAGGATAAGTTCATTAGTCATCAGCCTCAGAAATTACAGCCCAAATAAATGTTTCACAGAGTTCAAGTAACCGACACATCCCATCATCAACTGTTCAGAGGAGACTGCGTGAATCAGGCCTTCATGGTCGAATTGCTGCGAAGAAACCACTACTAAAGCACACTATTAAGATGACGTGCTTGGGCCAAGAAACACAAGCAATGGACATTAGACTGGTGGAAATCTGCCCTTTGGTTTCAAGGGTCCAAATTGGAGATTTTTGTTTCCAACCGCCGTGTCTTTGTGAGATGCGGTTCGGGTGAACTCTGCATCTCTGCATGTGTATTTCCCACCGTGTAGCATGGAGGAGGTGGTGTGGGGGCTCTTTGCTGGTGATACTGTCAGTGATTCTATTTAGAATTCAAGGTACACTTAACCAGCATGGCTACCAGGGCATTCTGCAGTGATACGACATCCCATCTGGTTTGGGCTTAGTCCCACTATCATTTGTTTATCAACAGGACAATGACCCAACACACCTCCAGGCTGTGTAAGGGCTATTTTACCAAGATGGAGAGTGATAGAGTGCTGCATCAGATGACCTGGCCTCCACAATCCCCCCTCGACCTCAACCAAATTGAGATGGTTTGGGATTAGTTGGACCGCAGAGTGAATGAAAAGCAGCCAATCATTGCTCAGCATTTGAGAACTCCTTCAAGACTATTGGAAAAGCATTCCAGGTGAAAATGGTTGAGTGTTTTAAAGCTGTCATCAAGGCAAGGGGTGGCTATTTGTAGAATCTCAAATGTAAAAATATAAAAACAATTTTTTTTAGGGGGGGTGGGGGTTACTACATGATTTTTCACTATTATTCTACAATGAAGAAAAATAGTTAAAATAAAAATAACCCCTTTAATGACAAGGTGTTCTAAAACTTTTAACCGGTGGTGTATGTATGTATATACGTATTCATACACACACACAAGTATGTGGACAGCTCTTCAAATTAGTGCATTCAGCTAATTCAGCCATACCCGTTGCTGATGGGTGTGTTAAATGTAGCACACAGCCATGCAATCTCCATAGACAAACATTGGCAGTAGAATGACCTTACTGAAGAGCTCAGTGACTTTCAACATGGCACTGTTATAGGATGCCACCTTTCCAAGTCAGTTCATCAAATTTCTGCCCTACTAGAGCTGTCCTGGTCAACCGTAAGTGCTGTTATGTAGAAACTTCTAGGAGCAACAACAGCTCACCTGTGAAGTGGTAAGCCACACAAGTTCGCAGAACGGAACTGCCGAGTGCTGAAACACGTAGCGGGTAAAAAATAATCTGTCCTCAGTTGCAACACTCTACCAAGTTCCAAACTGCCTCTGGAAGCAACTTCAGCAAAATTAATTATTTGTCGGGGGCTTCATGAAATGGGTTTCCATGGCTGAGCAGCCATGAAAACCCAGATCACCATGTGCAATGCCAAGTGTCGGCTGGAGTGGTGTAAAGCTTGTCGCCATTGACAGCAGTGGAAACGCGTTCTCTTGAGTGATGAATCAAGCTTCACCATCTGGCAGTCCGACGGATTAATCTGGGTTTGGCGGATGCCAGGAGAGCACTACCTGCCCCTATGCGCAGTGCCAAATGTAAAGTTTGGAATATTGGTCTGTGGCTGTTTTTCATGGTTCAGGCTTGGCCCCTTACCCCTTCACTGGAATTATCTTAACCCTACAGCATACAATGATATTCTAGATGATTCTGTGCTGTACAGAGCCCTGCCCTCAACCCCATCGAACACCTTTGGGATGAATTGGAGCGCCGACTGTGAGCCAGGCCTAATCGCCCAACATTAGTGCTTGACCTCGCTAATGCTCGTGGCTGAATGGAAGCAAGTCTCCACAGCAATGTTCAAACATCTAGTGGAGGCTGTTATAGCAGCAAAGGGGTGGACCAACTCCATATTAATGATGCTCGATGAGCAGTTTTACTTTTTTTTTTATTTTTTTACTTTTGATCATGTAGTGTAAATGCAGAATAATTCGAAAGGCTCTGAGACCAGGTTGAAAGGAGGAGTTCCTTGCTGATTCATGTCATTGAAGATGCATTTTGTGATGATATTGGTCTATCACCTTTGACAAGCCCCTTTTTATTAGAGCTCTGATTGATAACCACTCTTTAGGGATGGTGAAAGCCAGCAGCATATGTGACAGGCCTTTAAATCAAATCAAATTTTATTGGGCACATACACATGGTTAGCAGATGTTAATGCGAGTTTAGTGAAATGATTGTGCTTCTAGTTCCGACCATGCAGTATTATCTAACTAGTAATCTAACAACTACCTTATACACACACATTGTAAGGGGATGGAATAAGAATATGTCCATAAAAATATATGGATGCACGATGGCTGAGCTGCATAGGCAGGATGCAGTAGTGATAAGCAGTGATACATTTATTACATCCAATTTTTTATTATTAAAGTGGGTAGAGATTTGAGTCAGTATGTTGGCAGCAGCCACTCAATGTTAGTGATGGCTGTTTAACAGTCTGATGGCCTTGAGATAGAAGCTGTTTTTCAGTCTCTCGGTCCCAGTTTTGATGTACAGTACATTCCTCTGAATACTAAGTGTTTTCTGTGTTTTGTTACTTGTATTATATTAAATGCTAGCACCGAATTCATAGAAAGAAGATTACAATTGCATTAAATTCATGACATGTCCCCCTGTCCCTAGTGAAAGTCCCATAGCTTTGAAGAGTCAGTTAATTCTGATTAGCAAAATGAAACTTCTTGCAGCTAATCCTCTTTCAATTTGTTGCTTTCCTTATGTATTTGCTTTTTAATAACTTTCTCCTTTCTGTTTTTCAGAAAGCCATAGATCTGGCCAGCAAGGCAGCCCAGGAGGATAAAGCTCAGAACTACGACGAGGCCCTGCGTCTATACCAACACGCTGTTCAGTACTTCCTACACGTAGTAAAATGTACGCTTCAAGACCATGAGATATTTGCATGCTGCTCTTTCATCTTGTCAGCAGAATGTATTTTTCCATTTCACACAGTCCAGGGGGATTACTGTAATTGTGATTATTTTCTAAATAAAAACAGATACTTGAGACCAAATTTAATACAATCCTTGCATTCCTCTCCTTCCAGATGAAGCCCAGGGTGACAAAGCCAAACAGAGCATCAGGGCCAAGTGTGCTGAGTACCTTGACAGAGCAGAGAAGCTCAAAGATTATCTGAAGAAGAAAGAGAAGGCTCCACCCGCCAAGCCTGTGAAGGAGTCCCAAGCTGACGACAAAGGGTGTGTGTGTGTGCGCGCGCAGTCTTTGCTCATGCAATGAGGCTTGGCTGTGAGTGTGTGTGTGTGGGGGGGGGTTATTGGAATGTGATGTCAATTAGTTGGATCAAAAACATCTTGTGGTTCTGTGTACACGTGTGCTCTTCAGCATAATTGAGATGGATTATTATTGTGCAGAAATGAAAGCGATGAAGGAGATGACCCAGAGAAAAAGAAGTTCCAAAACCAACTTTCAGGTTAGTTGTATCACTGACATACTGTGTGAAAGTTTTACTTTTGAATTGCATTACAACGCTCTGTCACAATTTTATATGAGGTTATTTGGCTCAGTTTCATTTTACTTTTACCTCACCCGGTTGAGGTGTCTAATAAATCAGTTTATTATTAGGTTTTCACATGAATGTATCTGAATATTTTCCTTTACTGTAAAGTTATTTGTATGTTCCCTTCATACTGGATTTTGTTTTTTTAGGCGCCATCGTTATGGAAAAGCCAAACATCAAGTGGAATGATGTTGCCGGTTTAGAGGGAGCCAAAGAGGCACTGAAAGAAGCTGTTATTTTGCCAATTAAATTCCCACATCTTTTCACAGGTAATGCATTCTTACTGCCTCAGATCTCCAGAGAATTAATGATGATGTAATATCAGAATGTATGAGAAACATGCTGAAACTTCCACTATTGGCTAATTTGTTGGGCCTTTGGAACCTACTGAAAATGAGTCTATCCAACAACATTGTATAGAATCAATTGATTATTACCGTTCAGTCATTTGAAAATGAGAAGCTTAGCCTATTTCTTCCCCACTGTTATTCACGACCACTCCCAAAGACATGTGTCTGTCTGTCAGGTAAAAGAACGCCATGGAGGGGGATCCTGCTCTTTGGTCCTCCTGGTACAGGAAAGTCCTACCTGGCTAAAGCTGTGGCCACAGAGGCCAACAACTCCACCTTTTTCTCGATCTCCTCCTCTGACCTGGTGTCCAAGTGGCTGGGAGAGAGTGAAAAGTGAGATTTTACTCTTAATCCAGGGAAACATTAGTGATTATTTGTAGATATAAATCCAATGATGCTGTTTTAATGGTTGTAAATTAGGCCTAGATTAAGCCTATTTCTAGACAAAAAAGCAAACTCGATAGAGATTATATTCCCCGTTCGGGGAAAAAGCATTTTTAGTCCTGGATTTAAGTTTAATCTGTGTGAGGGACACCAGCTCCATGTGTCTATTGGGGAAAATAATATGACCAGCTTTATGTTTCTTTGAGCCTCCTTTCTCCTCTCCAGGTTAGTAAAGAACTTGTTCACTCTTGCACGGGAGCACAAACCCTCCATCATCTTCATAGATGAGATAGACTCACTGTGCGGCTCCAGGAGTGAGAACGAGAGTGAGGCAGCTCGCCGCATCAAGACAGAGTTTCTGGTTCAGATGCAGGGTGAGAGCGACAGAACAATTTACTTACATACATACATACATACATACATACATACATACATACATTATATTACATACACTTATTCTAAAATTGATTAAATATTTTTTCCCCTCAATCTACACACAATGCTCCATAATGTTAAAGCAAAAACAGGTTTTTATTTTTAAAAATGGAAATGTCACATTTACATAGGTATTCAGACCCTTTAACTCAGTACTTTGTTTATGCACTTTTGGCAGCAATGACAGCATTGAGTCTTCTTTGGTATGACGCTATAAGCTTGGCACACCTGTATTTGGGGAGTTTCTCCCATTCTTCTCTGCAGATCCTCTCAACCTCTGTCAGGTTGGATGGATAGCATTGCTGCACAGCTATTTTCAGGTCTCTCCAGAGATGATCGGGTTCAAGTCTGGGCTCTGGCTGGGCTACTTGAGGACATTCAGAGATTTGTCCTGAAGCCACTCCTGCTTTGTCTTGGTTGTGTGCTTATGGTTGTTGTCCTATTGGAAGGTGAGCCTTCACCCCAAATCAAATTTTATCAGTCACATGCGCCGAATACAACAGTAGACGTTAGTGAAATGCTTACTTACGAGCCCCTAACCAACAATGCAGTTAAAAAAAGAATAAGAAATAAAAGTAACAAGTAATTAAAGAGCAGCAGTAAAATAACAATAGCGAGACTATATACAGGGGGTACAAGTACAGAGTCAATGTGTGGGGGCACCGGTTAGTCGAGGTAATATGTACATGATTAAAGTGACTATGCATAGATGATAACAACAGAGAGTAGCAGCGGTGTAAAAGAGGGGACGGCAATGCAAATAGTCTGGGTAACCATTTGATTAGATGTTCAGGAGTCTTATGGCTGGGGGGTAGAAGCTGTTTAGAAGCCTCTTGGACCTAGACGTGGCTCTCCGGTACCACTTACTGTGCGGTAGCAGAGAACAGTGTGACTAGGGTGACTGGAGTTTTTGACCATTTTTAGGGCCTTCCTCTGACACCACCTGGTATAAAGGTCCTGGATGGCAGGAAGCTCTGGTGCAGCTGTAGAACCTTTTGAGGATCTGAGGACCCATGCAAAATCTTTTCAGTCTCCTGAGGGGGAATAGGTTCTGACGTGCCCTCTTCACAACTGTCTTGGTGTGCTTGGACCATGTTAGTTTGTTGGTGATGTGGACGCCAAGGAACTTGAAGCTCTCAACCTGCTCCACTGCAGCCCCGTTAATGAGAGTGGGGGCATGCTCGGTCCTCTTTTTCCTGTAGTCCACAATCATCTCCTTTTGTCTTGATCACATTGAGGGAGAGGTTGTTGTCCTGGCACCACACGGCCAGGTCTCTGACCTACCCCCTATAGGCTGTCTTGTAGGTGATCAGGCCTACCACTGTTGTCATCGGAAAACTTATTGACTGTGTTGGAGTTGTGCCTGGCCGTACTGTCATGCGTGAACAGGCAGTACAGGAGGGGACTGAGCATGCACCCCTGAGGGGCCCCTGTGTTGAGGATCAGTGTGGTGGATGTGTTGTTACCATTACCACCTGGAGGTGGCCTGTCAGGAAGTCCAGGATCCAGTTGCAGTTCCTGTCTGTGCTAGCAAAACAGTCCTGTAGCTTAGCATCTGCTTCATCTGACCACTTTTTTATTGATCGAGTCGCTGCTGCTTCCTGGCCCTTCTCCCCCAGTCTGAGGTCTGAGGTACTTAGTGTTCTGGAGCAGGTTTTCATCAAGGATCTCTCTGTACTTAGCTCCGTTCATCTTTACCTCAATCCTGACTACTCTTCCAGTCCCTGCCGCTGAAAAACATCCCCACAGCATGATGTGCCACCACCATGCTTCATCGTAGGGATGGTGCCAGGTTTCCTCCAGACGTGATGCTTGGCCTTCAGGCCAAAGAGTTTGATCTTGGTTGCATCAGACCAGAGAATCTTGTTTCTCATGGTCTATGTCTTTAGGTGCTTTTTTTGCAAACTCCAAGTGGACTGTCATGCCTTTTACTGAGGAGTGGCTTCCGTCTGGCCGCTATACCATAATGGTCTGATTGGTGATGTGCTGCAGAGAAGGTTGTCCTTCTGGAAGTTTCTCCCATCTCCACAGAGAAACTCTGGAGCTCTGTCAGTGAACATGGGGTTCTTGGTGACCTCCCTGATAAAGGCCCCCCAATTTCTCAGTTTGGCCGGGCGGCCAGCTAGGAAGAGTCTTGGTTCCAAACTTTCAAAATCATGTCCAATAAATTGAATTTACCACAGGTAGACTCCAATTAAGTTGAAGGAACATCTCAAGGATGATTAATGGAAACAGGATGCATCTGTGCTCAATTTCCAGTGGCAAAGGATCTGAATACTTATGTAATTAAGGTAATTGTTTATTTTAAACATTTGCTTACATTTCTAAACCTGTTTTCACTTTGCCATTATGGGGTATTGTGTGTAGATTGCTGAGGATTTTTTTTATTTTTTTAAAATACATTTTTGGAGTAAGGCAGTAATGTCACAATGTGGAAAAAGTCAAGGTGTCTGAATAATTTCCGAAGGCATTGTGCACACACACAAACACACAACCAGTCAAAAGTTTGGACACCTACTCATTCATGTTTTTCTTTTAAATGTAAAAAAAAAAAAAAGTTTTTCTACATTGTCGAGTAACAGTGAAGTCATCAAAACTACGAAATGGCACACATGGAATCGTTTAGTAACCAAATAAGTGTTGAAACAAATTAAATTATATTTTGGATTCTTCAAAGTAGCCACCCCTTGCCTTGATGACAGCTTTGCGCACTCTTGGCAATCTCTCAACCAGCTTTGTGAGGAATGCTTTTCCAACAGTCTTGAAGGAGTTCCCACATATGCTGAGCACTTGTTGGCTGCTTTTCCTTCACTCTGCAGTCCAACTCATCCTAAACCATCTCAATTTGGTTGAGGTCGGGTGATTGTGGAGACTTCTAAATAAATCACAGACATTGTCACCTCCATCACACCTCATCCATGCTTCACGGTGGGAACCACACACGTGGAGATCATCCTTTCACCTATTCTGCGTCTCACTAAGACATGGCGGTTGGAACCTAAAATGTCAAATTTGGACTCATCAGACCAAAGGACAGATTTCCACCGGTCTAATGTCCATTGCTTGTGTGTCTTGGCCCAAGCAAGTCTCTTCTTATTGTCCTTTTTAGTAGTGGTTTCTTTGCAGCAATTTGACCATGAAGGCTTGACTCATGCAGTCTCCTCTGAACTGTTGATGTGTCTTTTACTTGAATTCTGAAGTATTTATTTGGGCTGTAATTTGAGGCTGGTAACTCTAATGAACTTATCCTCTGCAGCAGAGGTAACTCTGGGTCTTCCTTTCCTGTGGAGAGACAGTTTCATCACAGCGCTTGATGGGTTTTGCGACTGCACTTGAAGAAACTTTCATAGTTCTTAATTTTCCGTATTGACTGACCTTTATGAGTTAAAGTATTGGTGGCCTGTCATTTCTCTTTGCTTATTTGAGCTATTCTTGCCATAGTATGGACTTGGTCTTTTACCAAATAGGACTATCTTCTGTATACCACCCCTACCTTGTCACAACACAAGTGATTGAGTCAAACACATTAAGAAGTGTAACTTTTTAAGAAGGCACACCTGTTAATTGAAATGCATTCCATGTGACTATCTCATGAAGCTTGTTTAGAGAATGCCAAGAGTGTGCAAATGGTGGCTACATTGAGATCTCAAATTGGGTTACTACATGATTCAATGTGTTTATTTAATTGTTTTGATGTCTTCACTATTATTCTGCTATGTAGAAAATAGTCAAATCAAGAAAAACCCTTGAATGAGTAGGTGTACCCAAACTTGTGTGTGTATGTAGATTATAGTGGACTGTATTGGTGTTTTGGTCATATTAAGTTAAACTGGTTTTGAAATGTTAATAAGATATTCTTCCTCAGGAGTGGGGAATGACAACGATGGGGTACTGGTATTAGGGGCCACCAACATCCCTTGGACATTGGACTCTGCCATCAGAAGACGGTAATGACACATTCTTACTGGCTTAGCCTACCTTCTCAACTGTGTACCAAATAACTTGTTCTTTATGGTTGACTGTGACACAACAGCCTTACAAATGTATGGTAAGATGTACCACCCTGCTTTAACTCGTTTGGGTAATAATAATGTGAAATCTCTGAAGTTAGAATACTGTGACTGAGCAGCATTGCTTCTTATCTTTGTGTTGCTGCTCAGATCTACCCTGTATGGGATGTAAATGTATTCTTCTTTCTGTAGAGTATGTGATTTCCTTGTGATTTTATATATTTCTCCACACCTATGAGGTTGGAATAATATTGTGAACATTATGATAAGGACCTTTTAGTGTAAGAGCTGTTTGAAAAGACTGCCTGAAATATCAGCCTGTTTTGGTTGGATGGAGTTTTGGCCTGCCTGGTGACATCACCAGTCGGTAAATCGTTGATAGACCAATACAATAAAAGGAGATACAAACTACCCACCAATAACAGCTAGTTTTCAGTTTTCCACCTCCCCACTAGGGTTGTTGCGGTGACCACATTACCGGCAGTCATGACCACAGTAAAATTCTATGCGACATTTGAGTCATGGTAATCTCCTTTTATGCACTCTGGAGATAGTACCCAACTCGCTAATGATCATCAGATCGCTAATGGCCTAGTACTCAGGGCTCTATTGTCCCTCTAACCACTCTGACATCAATGCAAATGAAATCGAAAATCACATCAAACACTTGTATGTGCTTTTAAAACTCACCTTGCTGTGATTGATAATTTGGAAAAAAAGTTCAACAACGGGTTGAAACGAAGTGGAGAATATGGTCATTGTGGATGTTGTTTCAAAGTCTAACGCAACGAAATGGACAGTGCTTTCTAAGGTGATGATTAATTAAAAACAACATGCACATGGGTATCTTAAATCTGCATTTTTTTAAAGCTATCTTTCATGCATAATTGGTCTAGCCTAAATTAAACAAATTCAGAGTTAGCCAACAATTATAATGTATTTGATGTTGATCAGTCGGAACTAGAAGCACAATCATTTCACTATACTCATTAACATCTGCTAGCCATGTGTATGTGCCCAATAAAATAGGTATTTTTAATATTTTTATAATAGCCTGACACATGACCTTTTTAGCTAGAGAATTTCTCGCCACCATGCATTTCAATCTCCTCTCCTTCATTCCGTTCTCCAGCGCGCAGAGGGAGGAGCTGTCAACAGTTTAATGAAACATGTTTCTATTGATGTTCCTGAACAGATTTCACTTGGTTTCCAAAATTAAGCACTGGGTAGCTGCAGGAACAGAGTTGAAGAGCTCATGGCATACAGAGTTTGGGTGGAATATCACCTGTACCACTGAAATAACCGGAGTAGCCTACCCAACATGAGTGAAATGAACCAGTGGGAATGTGGCCTCCATTTGCTGTCCATATAGGTTACATGTCTTTTTTTTCTCTTGCCCTGTTCCTGCCCATTTGATAATTCTAAATCTAAATTCATTTAACATATTGGTAAAGACTAGATTCAATTGAGAATAGTCTGATGGGTGAAAGTATGGTCACTTGATGAGAGAACAGCATGTGCAGCCTGAGGCAAGGAACAGAGCTTCAGCTTTTTTTGCGACTTTCTCATATCCTCAATAGCCTATAGTCTCATCATGCAGCCCAAATATATTGATTTTCGAAGGAATTCTATGGTTTGTATCATTCACAACTGAAGTTGTCAAATAACTGTAAATCTAGCGTATAGGACCTGTTTCAAATTTTCACTTTTACGCTCAACTTAGCCACTTCATATGCACACTCTCGCTCTGGAATCAGAAAAATATCCTTTCTATTTTATTCAGCTAAGTTCTGTTATATTCTTCTCACAATGCTGCCTGAGGAAGACTAGTAGTCAAAACGCATTGCAGTTGTGCGTCCTGATGCACTATGCTGGCTGTTCCCATATGCATTATTTTGTCAATATATTCTGTTAGTAGTTGAGTCAAGTTTATTGCAATGTACTGGCCACCTACTCCTTTCCTTTGGATTCTTCTTACTATGAAATCCTATAATATAAAATAATGGCACTGGACTTATAAGCATATCCTGTATGCTAAATGAACAAGCCTATGGCATGGCGCATAGCCAGATAACATGCAGCAGGCCAACTCATATTCTGTTCTTCTGAAATCCATTTTCTTCATATCATAATGTTTCTTTAGACCTACCTAAAGTAATGGATTTATTGTGATGGTGTATATTTAACTGATTTATTAGACTTTTTGAAATATAGACGATACCAAGGGCGCACATCAGCAGCTTGTATGTGTGGAGGACCGGAGATGCTAAACATGTTTGTTAATTAATGGTCAATTATCGTGTGACCGGCAGTCTTTTCCATGGCAATAACTGACTGACAAAATGTCACAACCACCAACTGCCCTTCTCTCTACTCAGACCACTCCCAGACAGTCCTAGCAAAATTCTTGCTTGAGAAATTGCTCTTTGCTAATAAGCCATTTTTGTTTATTTTTGACCAATCACAGTAAGGTACTTAGTTGTTACCCAGAAATGATTTGATATTGAGATAACTGCATTGGAACTTTTATCTCAGGTTTGAGAAGAGGATCTACATCCCCCTGCCAGAGGAACACGCCCGCACCTTCATGTTCAAGCTCCACCTAGGCACCACCCCCACCAGCCTCAACGACTCTGACTTTGTCACCCTCGGAAAGAAGACAGACGGGTACTCGGGGGCCGACATCAGCGTCATCGTCAGAGATGCGCTTATGCAGCCCGTCAGGAAAGTTCAATCAGCCACTCACTTCAAACGGGTACGTCGCCATATTGACGACCAGTTAACAACGTCTGTGTATTCTTCTGTGTTAATCTTTATATCAAGCTATGCCATTGTTCTATTGGGTTTTGTTATTTTTAACACAATAAATTGCATTTGTTATTGAAGGTACGAGGGCCATTGAGAGACAACCCCAAAATCCTGGTAGATGACTTTTTGACCCCGTGCTCCCCGGGAGACCCGAACGGCGTCGAGATGACATGGATGGAGGTCCCTGGGGAAAAGCTGTGTGAGCCAGTTGTTTGTATGGTGAGTGCAAAATGATCTGTTTCTCTTTCTGAATGGTAATGTTTTTGGGAAAACAAGACTGTTGAATAACGCTTGATCATGTCTCTCTTTATTCTTTGTAGTCTGACATGCTGAGGTCCCTGTCCAGCACGAAGCCAACTGTCAACGATCATGATTTGGACAAACTGAGAAAATTCACAGATGACTTTGGACAGGAGGGCTAAACGTGGCTTCTTTTTTTCTTTTTTTTTACCAAAACAAATATTATGATTGTATCAAAGTGTTCATTCTCCCCTTCATGCTCTGTTGGCTCATCAGAAGTGTGCCACATGACTGCTCTACTCATAGAATTACTAGAACCGATATCCCCATTTAAGTCAATTTCTATGGCTCTACTGAGCTTGACTATTGGCCACATAAGGGGTTAAACAAAGGTGGATATTTTCTTAGATGCCCCCCGTGTCCAAAGAATTACGGATCACTTCACTGCTGCAAGATGTCTGAGGTAGACTTGATTGGTGGATGAAACGCTGCATGGAAATTAAGAACCTTGGAGTTACATAGGCATATGTTCTGTGGAATCTGTTTAGCAGCATCTTGGCCCGAATCCTAACTTGAGAACAATGCTCAACTCAAACATTTGCATATGTCATGCTTTGAAGTCAATGGGAGTTTGATTCGAGTTACCGATACAAGCTTGTTAACCAAATTCAGATGCTGCTTATTGTGCAGAGTGCTTATCTAACTTCCCCAATAAATATCTACGCTCAGTTTTCAAGTACCACTTGCCATCAATCAAATTGCACCTCACTTGTCATTGTAAGCATCCATATACTCTACTTATTTTTGTACACAAGAGAGAACTCATTTTATAGTAGATACTTTATGGAGATGTATGGCTCTTTGGTCTGGAGAGAATGAAACTTACAATGCATGCCATTTGTACTTTCAAAGGCCTTTGTAGTCTCAAGGTGGTGTAAAAGACATGGGTTTGGGTAGCTGAAGCACTGCAAATGTATGTCATTCTACATGCACAAGATATTTGTGGGGATTCTGCTAGGGTTAAAAGAACTACCGACAACAACCTGGGTGGAAACTACTTTGGGACATATTGTGTATATGTACTTTTTTTTTCTCAAGGCTACTCTGTGGTTTGTTCATTGTCATTCTGATTAAACTGTCAGGATCACCAAAAGTACTGGACCAGACACCTTATAGACTAGGATTCAGTACTTTTCCCCCTGACCATCCACATTTCTGTTACATATTGCTTATCTTCCCAACATGAACTACTGAAAAGCGATGCCTTATGGAGATCCAGTCACACTGTCTAACAGTGCTGAAGAAACAACGCGGCTGATACTTTTGTGAATGGAATTGTAGAGGTAACCTGAAATTGACATTTTAGGCACATAACAGCGTCATGTCCTTTTTTGTTATGGCATTGGTGGAATGCAGCTCGCTTGAACTTACAGTACTACATTTTAAGACGTAGCAATGCGCATCATGTGCCTTCTGAAACAAGTTTAGGCAGTAAGAACATATACATTGTTATTTTGTTTGGTTCATTTAAAAACGTGGAAGTTGATATCCAGAGGCACAGCTATATTGTGTTTTGTCATCGTTGTATTGAAATGTAATATATTTGCACATTTCATGTAAACTCTTATCTTATAGAGATTGTATTCCGAAGACAAATCTTTCAAAGTGTTGGACATCTTGTGTTTATCTTTTTAACTCACTATAAAAGTGTAGAGAATGATACAGTATATATATCAGTGAGTGGAGAAGTCCATGTATATGGTTCTTTCCCATGCATATGTAAATAAAAGTAATAGAGAACTTTTGACTTTTTAATTAACAAAGTATTGCCTCATGGTCCAGGTTGAGGATTCAAATGAATCTTTACAAATGCCAATATCCGTCACTGTAAATAAAACTGTGTTCTTAACTGACTTGCCTAGTTAAATAAACAAATCTCATTTGACAGATCAAGATCTGACGATGGAGATGGTTATGTCGGTAGAATAAAATGGGTGCACCAACAATGGGGAAGTACACCATTGCATTTTGGGAAGTGCTGTCCTTAACATGAGCAAACCTCGGTTAGGTGGCAGTTTGCTTCATGGTTTAAAAACTACAAATACCTAGAACGGTGGTCAAATTGTCGCATCCGTTCAAAGTGCACAATACGACTTGTTTTGGTTCATATTGCAGCTAGGCAGGAAAATATCGTAGATCCAAGGTCCACCACGGCATTTTATCTTGGAAGTAAACCCGCTGACACGCTGCCAAATATACTGCTAGAAAACTCCTGTGTTTAATCGCCACCCCTTTTGACAAGGGCAAGCCCCCGCGATTCGCTCCTACTGAGTCTAGAAGCTAACCGAACTGCCAGCTTCACCCATGTCCTCTGAGGAAGAATTGAGTTCAACGATCACGGATTGGCTTTTCTTCAGTTCCTGGTGGCTCCTTTTGCCTTTCATTATGCTTCTAGTCGTTGTTGCATTCGTCGTTGCCTTCGTGTTGCTGTTATACATGATATCCCCTTTGATTAGCCCCAAACCTCTCAAATTAAATGGGGCCCACGTCGTGGTAAGTGCTCATTGTCCTAACTAGACAACGGTATCATATTCAGACGTGCTAGTTAGAAACAAGGTACTATGTTAGCTACGTTGCATTGCATAACCATTGCACCGTAGATTTTATAGGGTGTTGCAGGTGAAGGTGTTTCGTAAGTAAAGGCGCTTGCACGCAGCAGATCTACAAGTACGACACGCCCACAATTAATTAACAGCTTGTAACAGAGTTGACAATGTATTGTCTTTTGCAACGTGTTGCAAGCTTAAAGTGAAAACTCTAGTATGGCAATAAGTTGGCCAGCCAGTCAATGACACTCAATTTCATAGAAATGACTACACATTTTAGCAGAAACACATGTACTAACTTGGAAAAAAAGCTACATTCTAATGATCTACTGTATTTACTGTAACTTGGACTTTGACCCTAGGGGACCATCCCTTGTATTTAACTTTTTAAAGGGAATGACCCTCCTCTCTCACCTACCACCACCTTTCAACCCACAGGTCACCGGAGGTTCCAGTGGAATAGGGAAAAGCATCGCTATGGAGTGCTACAGACAAGGAGCCTTCATCACACTAGTGGCAAGAGACGAGGTGAGTAGAAATCCACTTCAAATCAACATCCTTGCAGGGCTCTACAGTGCAACCATTTTACTTGTATATGCGGCTAAATATTTTGCTGTGACCTGGAACTTTTATTTAGGAACACTAGTGCGTCTACAAAATGTGCTCCAAAATGTCTTTGTGTGCGTCTACATTGCCCAATTTAGGTGCACACATGCTTCTTATAATTATATACACTACCGTTAAAAAGTTTGGGGTCACTTAGAAATGTCCTTGTTTTTTAAAGAAAAGCAAAAAAAAATGTGTCCATTTAAAATAACATGAAATTTATCAGAAATACAGTGTAGAAATTGTTAATGTTATACATGACTATTGTAGCTGGAAACGGCAGACTTTTTATGGAATATCTACATAGGCGTATAGAGGCCCTTTATCAGCAACCATCACGCCTGTGTTCCAATGGCACGTTGTGTCAGCTAATCCAAGTTTATAATTTTAAAAGGCTAATTGAACATTATAAAACCCTTTTGCAATTATGTTAGCACAGCTGAAAACTGTTGTTCTGATTAAAGAAGCAATAAAACTGGCCGCCTTTAGACTAGTTGAGTATCTGGGGCATCAGCATTTGTGGGTTTGATTACAGGCTCAAAATGTCCAGAAACAAATACCTTTCTTCTAAAACTCATCAGTCTATTCTTGTTCTGAGAAATGAAGGCTAATCCATGTGAGAAATTATGAAGAAACTGAAGATCTCATACAACGCTATGTAGCACTCCCTTCACAGAACTGTGCAAACTGTCTCTAACTAGAGTAGAAAGAGGAGTGGGAGGCCCCGGTGCACAACTGAGCAAGAGGACAAGTACATTAGAGTGTCTAGTTTGAGAAACAGACACCTCACAAGTCCTCAACTGGCAGCTCATGAAATAGTACCTGCAAAACACCAGTCTCAACATCAAGAGTGAAGAGGCGACTCCGGGATGCTGGCCTTCTAGGCAGAGTTCCTCTGCCCACTGTCTGTGTTATTTTGCACATCTTAATATTTTATTTTTATTGGCCAGTCTGAGATATGGCTTTTTCTTTGCAACTCTGCCTAGAAGGCCAGCAGCCTGGAGACGCCTCTTCACTGTTGACGTTGAGACTGGTGTTTTGCAGGTACTAATTAATGAAGCTGCCAGTTTATGACTTGTGAGGCATCTGTTGGAACACAGGAGTGATGGTGGCTGATAATGGGCCTTTGTATGCCTATGTAGATATTCCATTTAAAAAACGACCGTTTCCAGCTACAATATTCATTCACAACATTAACAATATCTACACTGTATTTCTGATCAATTTGATGTTATTTTATTGGACAAAAACAAGGCCATTTCGAAGTGACCCCAAACTTTTGAAGTGTATTGTGTATATATATATATATTTCAGAGCATCACTCAGTCAGCACATTTATCAATCATTCTTTAATTTCCTTTAGAGTAAATTGGTTCAAGCGAAAAAAGAAGTGGAGAAATGTGCCATTAATGACAAGCAGGTATGTATATTGTTGCTACAGTACATGTTTTGGGATAATGTGGAAGAAAGACAATGTTTTTTGTTGTTCTTGCTTTTGGGGGGGGTGCAAGCAAATCATTGACTGTTGACCTGGATGATCTCATTAGCAACTCACTTGACCGCTGACTGTTTTGGTATTTGTATTCCTCTTCCACTCAGGTGGTGCTCTGCATATCAGTTGACGTGTCCAAGGACTACAGACAGGTGGAAAGTGTGATTAAGCAGGTAAATCACAAGTGATAGGGGCCTTTTCCATCATATAAATTCCTAACTTTTATAATAATTCTCTGCAATTAACAATATCAATATAATTTCATCCATCTAGTGCCAAGAAAAGCTTGGTCCGGTGGACATGTTGGTGAACTGTGCTGGGACGTCCTTCTCTGGGAAGTTTGAGGAGGTGGAGGTGGAGCGCTTCAGAGTAAGTACTGTAACTAATGAGGGGAATAGACCGACAGGTCTGGAAGGGAGAACGCAGAAACCCAACTCCTTAGTGTGTGCCTCAGAAAACCTTGATGTTGTGCCAAAATGAACATAATTTGAAACTAACTCTGAATAGGCAATGAGACAAGATGTTTCCCAGATTGAAGATTCAAAGGGTTTGATGTCTGTCCAAGGTGGAACCAAGGGTTCAGTTTTCAGTTTAGAGGTAGCTAGTGAGCCAGAAGGTTAGATTCGGTTGCAGTCTAGGTCTGCTGCAGATTTAATTGCAGTGGAAGAATGAGAGAGAGGTTTAATTCCAGGCTGAAGAGGTGGCTGGTTTCTTCACTCTCTGACAGTGAAGGGATGGTACCAATACCGCAATAATGACCCAGGGAAATTAGGTTGTGTGTACACATTGCGAGTGTGTGTGCATGAAGGGATTATTCTGATACTAAGATAATAATCATGACCAATGGAAAATGTGATTGTGTGTGTGTGTTCCCCACACCCTAATGTATTTAATGTACTTAATTAGATTTCCTGGAGGGAGCTAGGCTGTGCTGGTGCTGCTAGCTAGTTCCTTCTCATCCTGGCATTCCAATGCTGGTCACATGCCTCGTTAAGGGTCTGAAGTCATTAGACCTCACCCCATAGAAATGCTATTACCATGGAAACTGCTCAGAAATATAACAATTACCATGTTAGGAGGCTGTTTTTTCTCATGTGAATACTCTTTGATAGTATGTATATTATTCAGTCTATGAGTAGTAATATACCTTTTTTATTAATAATACATTCATTACTTTTTGTGATCCTTGTCTATAACAGAGTATGATGGAGGTGAACTACCTGGGCAGTGTGTATCCCACACGGGCTGTAATCACCACAATGAAGGAGCGTAGGATGGGACGCATACTGTTTATCTCCTCCCAGGCTGGCCAGATCGGCCTGTTCGGCTACACAGCCTACTCTCCATCCAAATTTGCCCTGCGTGGGCTGGCAGAGTCCCTGCAGATGGAGGTGAGTAGTATCCAATTGTTCCTTTTCCTGCCCACATTGGGGGCCAATAGGTCAAATTCTCAACATAAAATTTGGATAAGTCTTTTTAAGGCTGAGAGCACTCTTTCCTCTACTCGTCCCTGCAGATGAAGCCATATAACATTTATGTAACGGTGGCCTACCCCCCTGACACTGACACTCCAGGACTAGCAGAGGAGAATAGGACAAAGGTGAGTCTCCTCATGAAAAGGGGAAAGTGTAAACTCTCATATTTTGTATTTTATTCTAACGCCTCAAGTTATATTTTGTCTCTTTGTCCTTCCATAGCCTTTAGAGACCAGGCTGATCTCTGAGACATCTGGGGTGACTCAGCCGGAGCAGGTGGCTAAGATCGTTGTCAAGGATGCAGTGGTAAGACATTGCATTCTCAGCAAATGTCACTATGAAATTCACCAGGCCTCAGGCCTACATAAAAACCTTCATCAATAAATAACTTCTAGTCAGAAACACAGAGAAATTTGCTCTCTAAAAGTGTGATAGAGCAGTTTTTCTGACGGTCATGTCTTTGTGCCCCCCACAGCAGGGGAACTT
Organism: Oncorhynchus kisutch; assembly: GCF_002021735.2. NCBI lineage: Eukaryota > Metazoa > Chordata > Actinopteri > Salmoniformes > Salmonidae > Oncorhynchus > Oncorhynchus kisutch. Next base: position 24,561,114 of record NC_034203.2, on the reverse strand, counting down.
TAACAGCTCTGTGGGGCCTGACGGCTACATGCTCTCAGCTCTCACCTGTGGAATGTCACCTGTCACCTCCATAACAGAGGGCCTCCAGCAGGTAACTACACGACAGCACAGGAACAGCACTGTCACTGTCTCACTACAACACACCCCAAATATTACTATTTTCCTAAACATGTGTAAACTGAACCTTAACTATCAACTTACCAAAGCCATTTTGTATCTATTACACATATATTGTAACCATAAAGCTAGAAATATGACAATTCTATGGTTATAACATAATAATGGATTGTCCCAAAACTGTCTTACTGTCTAGAGCCCAAATTGTTAATGTGGCCTCTGATCTCTGTGCAGATTGTAACCATGGGGCTGTTCCGGACCATTGCTCTGTTCTACCTGGGGAGTTTCGACAGCATTGTGCGTCGCTGTATGATCCAGAGGGAGCAGGCCAAAGCAGCGGACAAGAGGGAGTAACAACCCCCCCCCCACCCTCCACTATTATTGCCACTGGAGAACTCACCCCAGCCAGCCCTCATCTCCTCTTCCTCTCCCCTCCCCTCCATTCCTTAGAGGGCACAACCCTGGACAGGCTAAATGGCCAGATATCTTGTGCGCCAGTGATAATACCGAAGTAAAGAAAATGGCAGGTGTCCTGTTACTTATTATTAATACATACAATTCTTGGCAGTTATTTTGTTTGTCCACCTTTTTTCATCATTCCAGTGATATTGTTTACTCAAGTGCTCTGAAACATTTGAATTGTAACTGTATACCTGCTTTTATTGTTACGGCTGCTTTACCCAAGGGTCTATGAGGGCAAAACACTACTAGCTTGCTGTTAAAGTAGGTCTTGTCAACACCTGAAACTTTAGCCTACTTTTGGGACACCCTATCCTCCTATTTTTTTCCATGCAGAGAGGAAAGTAAGGGATTGCCAGTCTGACTGGTTATGTCAGCATGTTGACCTGCAATCCCAAGAATCAGAAGAAACAAGAACACTAACAAACCATGTGTCATACAGACCATTCTGAGTAAGCTATCTTTATCACGTCAAACTACTGTTATTTTCACCAAATGTGTTCCTCCTTCCTTCCCAAGCTTTGCAGGCAAAGCTTCTCTTTATTCACTCTGTGTCACCCGGTGCCCTTCCATGTGCTGTTTATGTAGGGTGGCGTATTGGCCCGTGCTGTGGATGCATTAACGGAGCTTAGATGGGATTTAACAGTGATGAGAGAAGGCAAAGCAAAAATGTTAATTTACTTCCTGGAAATGATCATCCACGGCATTTTTAGGTAAAATGATTGTATGTGCAAGTACGAGAGAATGTGTGTGCTGTGTAGGAGCCGTGTGAAGAAGCCGAGGGGAAAGACTTTAATTCAGTGTTGTTACAATGTGTTTAAATGACTGTACATTGACCAAACCTACTCCAGGGAGAGAGAGAAGCCATTGGACGCTGGTGGTGGCAGGGGAAAAAAGAAAAACCTCTATTCCTCTTATTTGCATGCCACTTTCACATTTTACTTGTGTTTCTTACCTGAGGTAGAAGCGGTATGTAAAAGGTAGGCATAGGACAGTCGTGCGATGTAGTATGAGAACAAATCCGCTAACATCTGATGCCAGCCTCATTCACTCTTTACTGTCTTCCTATGATGTCTTATCAGTTGTTGATCTCTGTGTATGTGTGATCTGTGCACATATTTTGCCACGTAGCATCCAAGTGGGCTCTGTGATTAAAGTGATGGGGTAGTGTCTGGACAAGGCGTGGGGTGTGACTCGCAGGTTCCAGCAAAGACCCTTCAGGCCTGGAGAGGGCACTAGAGCTCTATTTTATATAGAGGCCAAGAGATTAAGAGGGACTGGCAAACTGTCTGTGCAGAGCAACATAAAGGAGCTATGTGTGCTATTGTATTGTCTAATTTTACATTTCATCCAGTCACCGTGGACACTATCCTATACTCTCTTAACTGTGTAATTTGTCTCAGTAAATATTCACAGTTCCTTCCCGAAGTCCTCTAACTCCAAGCCTTTTAAACATCCCGGTACCTTCTTACCTTCTCAATATTCTGCTTAATGGGGAGAGAAAATATCAAATGTGAACTCATGCAAGTCTTCCTTCCATCCATCAACTGTGGGGAGAATGTACTGACCTTTAATGCAAACCATAGGCTACGAATCAGAAAGTATACTTTTTTTTAATCCACCAATATTTGAATGCCAAAATGTATTAAGAGACCATTTCTGTAAATGCAATGCAACTACTTGTGATTTATTTTGTTTGATGTTGCTGGTTTGTACTATCCTATAAACCGTTTGTAGTTCAGCCAAGCACTACAACTGTGGGGACCCATTCCAAGCCTTAAGAGAGAACTACGAATGATGTTAATGATAAAATAATAGAATTTATTCACAGAAAATAATGTGGCTTAAGCCGCTTGTGGTTTACCAGTTAATTCGATTTTTCTGCGAAAATGCCAACTCTTTTGGTGTGTTTTGTTCGTCAATTTCAGATTAGTTTTTGTTCAAAAAGGCCTTACTCAAACCCAAAATAAGAACGTGAGAATGGATGATTCAACTCGGAGGTTCTCATTTAACATTGGTTCAAGGCACATTGTCACTGTCCAGCGCTTAGTGTGTCGATACCTGTCATTTCCTCATCTGTACATTGTTAGCTCTGACTCTGTCATCTTTAGGTAGCAACACATATATGTTGACGTTTATAGACATTTGATATAATATGTAGCTCATGGGAAAAGCTATTTTGTTTGAACACATTTTAAGCTTTGCAAATCAAGCCTATGCTTACAATATGTTAAAACACTACAACCAAGTTGTACCATTGTTAAAATGCTCAGTCACGCTCTAGTTTTCCCAATCATTGGTGTTGTCCAGAGATATTTAAAAGAAGATTATAAAATGTTTAAGTACAGTGCTACTGAATATCATTCCTATCTTATTGGTTGTTTTGTTTTGGCCAACTGTGTATGAATTTCACCTTGTGTGCCATTGAAAAGAAAAATGTAAGGAGTAGAACAATGTTGCTTTGTCTTATTTTCTTACATGATAAAACTAAATAAATAACCTTGGAAAATGACATTTCCTCTGCTAAATGCCCTCTGTTTTTGTCTGCTCTCAGTACTGTTGACACAGGCCTTTTAAAACACAACTATGGTTAGTCTCCTATTTTAAATAACTTTTGTGATTCTGTATAACCTATACTGTACGTGTAGCTGTGTTTGCTGGATTCTGAACTTACATTATTCAGTTGCTGAGGGTTGGACTATGGCTACAGTTGATCCATCCTGACTCCTGTCTATTCAGAAGCTGAGTGGAGTGGGTGTTCTGTGCCACTCCATACCATTATACAGTTTTGATGTACAGTAGGTGCTTGTGGCTGGGCAGTTGTTGGGGGGGGGGGCAGGTGTTCAGTTTTACGTATTCTGTATGAGTATTATTTAATCTTCCATGATGGGAACAGAACAGCCTGGGCAGACAGTAGCTATGGTATAGTGCCCTCAGATCAGCAGGAAGACTGCATGGGGATTTAGAGGCTGCGTTGCCCTGTCAGAGTGTGTCGAAGATGTAGGCAGGTAGAGAGACTGAGCGAGATATACACAGACACACTGGAAGAAAGAGAAAAACACAGAGAACATCAAAATATATGTCCACCAATGAGATGGATGGATGTCCATAAGGATGCTAGATAAAAGCAGTCCCCTCATGGGGAATCAGAATGGTGTAGTCCTGTCTAGTAAGGGCTCAGAAATTGTTAATCAGGCAGGGCTAAAGAAAGCAAGCTTGAAGCTTCTAATTCTTCAAATAAGGAAAGGTTCACCTATTTCTACAACATGATAAGAATTGATAGGCTACTGTTCGTAATAGTTGAAATGGCTATTCACCATGTTTCGACCCATAAAATATTGGGGAAATGTTAGGGTTATTGCAACATTTTCTGCATTAGATAAGAATTAAAGGTTAAAATCCTATCATGGCAAACATTTCTCTACAGATCAAACATAACCAAATAGGAACGACACATAGGCCTACGTGGAGTTTCCAAATGCACAAGTGATAACTTTCTATGGGTGACGTAAGAAATACCTCACCAGCAAAGCAGCAAAGAATGTTCAACCCACCCACAGTGTGTAGCTGGAACACAGACAGCAATATTATTGTGGGATACAGTCTTCACTGCAGTCCCTCGAAACGGCTCTCCGTACGCGTAACAATATTCTGGATGCATGCGACGTTGATCTTCTTATGTGGTTTTTCGGTCATGTATTTTTTTTTTTTTGTAGTGGACATTATGTGCACATCGAGAATATTTTAATCTCTTCCGTATTTCTGGCTGTCTGGATTTGGGAGTCTACAGATAACTGTAGCCACTTTTTGATCAAGGCTTCGAATATTTCATTTTGATAGCACAATTGGGGAAACATTTTGATATTCTTACGTGGGTATACTTGGACTTTTTCAGGGTTTCAGCCTAGTTGGGTGAAGGGACCGTTTTTCAATCCACGCACATCGCTCCCGTTGCAGTGTTTCGTTCTGCACGGTTCGATAGTATCCTATAAACTTGACCAGAGCATTTTCTCAGAAATACACTTTTCGTCTGATCTGATGTATTGCGCGGCGCAGTGCATGTTGATAAGTACGATGTATTATTCTTAAAAACTAGGATTGTGGAGGTCATTATCAGTGCCAATCATAATGGCAAACGACGACAACCGCTGTATAGTGGAAAAGTACATTTGTCACAAACTCTTGAAAAGGGGATATGCGTGGGATTTCGAGAATGCCGAGGAAGATGCTGATAATAATGGGTCGATGATTTCTCCTCCGCCTGGTTTGGCACGGCGGTGCCACGGAGCCAATAACGCCAGACCGGGCAGCGTCCCCCATCTTTCCAAACGGCTCTCCCAAACGGACCCGCATGCAGCTATTCACAGAGTTTTGCGTGAGGCCGGGGACGAACTCGAACGACTGTACCAGCCCGACTTTGCGGAGATGTCACACCAATTGTATCTCACGTCTTCTATGGCAGAAAGGAGATTCAGAGAGGTGATAGACGAGCTGTTCAGGGACGGGGTTAACTGGGGACGAATTGTCGCCTTCTTCGAGTTCGGTGGCACAATATGTGTGGAATGCGTGAACAAGGAAATGACGTCGCAGGTTGACCACATCGCCGGGTGGATGACGGAGTATCTAAATGGACCGCTGCACAACTGGATTCAAGAGAACGGGGGATGGGTAGGTGTAATCTCTGCTTTGAATTGCCCGATATCACGTTGATTTATCCATAGGCTAGGCTACATTACGTATGATGCGGTGGGAATGTCTGGATTAACGACATCATATTTTAGTGTTGCTGATTTGATGTTCAGGGTGTTTGTCTAGCATGTCTGGCCAATAAGATATTACAGTATCTGTCACACCTCCCCACGCTCTAAAGCCCGCCTCAGCCGACTGTAGCCGACTGAAGGCAGAACACCTTGCAAATATTGAGTTACACCCCCCATTTTGCCCTCAGAACGGACTAAATTCGTCGGGGCATGCTCTATAAGGTCTGAAAGCAGATGCTGGCCCATGTTGACTCCAATGCTTCCCACAGTTGTGTCAAATTGACTGGAAGGCCTTTGGGTGGTGGACCATTCTTCTCCTTGTATGAGCTGAAAGTTTAGAGGGACGGACAGGTCTTGGTAGATTTGCAGTGGTCTGATACTCCTTCCATTTCAATATTATCGCTTGCACAGTGCTCCTTGGGATGTTTAAAGCTTGGGAAATCTTTTTGTATCCAAATCCGGCTTTAAACTTCTTCACAACAGTATCTCGGACCTGCCTGGTGTGTTCCTTGTTCTTCATGATGCTCTCTGCGCTTTTAACGGACCTCTGAGACTATCACAGTGCAGGTGCATTTATACGGAGACTTGATTACACACAGGGCTGAATAATTTTGCACGCCCAACTTTTCAGTTTTTGATTTGTTAAAAAAGTTTGAAATATCCAATAAATGTCGTTCCACTTCATGATTGTGTCCCACTTGTTGTTGATTCTTCACAAAAAAATACTGTTTTATATCTTTATGTTTGAAGCCTGAAATGTGGCAAAAGGTCGCAAAGTTCAAGGGGGCCGAATACTTTCGCAAGGCACTGTACTTTGTGCATGACACAAGTAATTTTTACATCAATTGTTTACAAACAGATTATTTCACTTATAATTCACTGTATCACAATTCCTGTGGGTCAGAAGTGTACTTACACTAAATTAATTGTGCCTTTAAACAGCTTGGAAAATTCCAGAAAATGACCTCATGGCTTTAGAAGCTTCTGATAGGCTAATTGACATCATTTGAGTCAATTGGAGGTGTACCTGTGGATGTATTTCAAGGCCTACCTTCAAACTTAGTGCCTCGTTGCATGACATCATGGGAAAATCAAAAAAAATCAGCCAAGACCTCAGAAAATAAATTGTAGAACTCCACAAGTCTGGTTCATCCTTGGGAGCAAGTTCCAAACGCATGAAGGTACCACGGTCATCTGTACAAACAATAGTATGCAAGTATAAACACCATGGGACCACGCAGCTGTCAAAACGCTCAGGAGGTAGACGTGTTCAGTTTCCTAAAGATTAATGTACTTTGGTGCGACAAGTGCAAATCAATCCCAAAACAACAGCAAAGGACCCTTTGAAGATGCCGGAGGAAACAGGTACAAAGGTATCTATATCCACAGTAAAGCAAGTCCTATATCAACAAAGAGCAAGGAAGAAGCCACTGCTCCAAAACCGCCATAAAAAAGCCAGACTACGGTTTGCAACTGCACATGGGGACAAGGATTGTACTTTTGCAGAAATGTCCTCTGGTCTGATGAAACAAAAATAGAACTGTTTGGCCATAATGACCATCGTTATGTTTGGAGGAAAAGGGGGATGTTTGCAAGCCGAAGAACACCATCCCAACGGTGAAGCACGGGGGTGTTAGCATCATGTTGTGGGGCTGCTTTGCAGCAAGAGGGACTGGTGCACTTCACAAAATAGATGGCTTCATGAGGAAGGAAAATTATGTGGATATATTGAAGCAACATGTCAAGACATCAGTCAGGAAGTTCAAGCTTGGTCGCAAATGGGTCTTCCAAGTGGACAATAACCCCAATCATACTTCCAAAGTTGTGTCAAAATGCCTTAAGGACACCAAAGTCAAGGTATTGGAGTGGCCATCACAAAGCACTGACCTCAAACCCATAGAAAATTTGTGAGCAGAACTGAAAAAGCGTGTGCGAGCAAGGAGGCCTACAAACCTGACTCAGTTACACCAGCTCTGTCAGGAGGAATGGGCCAACATTCACCCAACTTATTGTGGGAAGCTTGTGGAAGGCAACCTGAAACATTTGACCCAAGTTAAACAATTTAAAGGTAATTCTACCAAATACTAATTGAGTTGTATGTAAACTTTTGACCCACTGGGAATGTGGTAAAATAAATAAAAGCTTAAATAAATAATTATTGCTACTATTATTCTGACATTTCACATTCTTAAAATAAAGTGGTGATCCTAACTGACCTAAGACAGGGAATTTGTACTTGGATTAAATGTCAGGAATTGTAAAAAAAAAAAAACTGAGTTTGAATCTATCTATCTATCTATCTATCTATCTATCTATCTATCTATCTATCTATCTATCTATCTATCTATCTATCTATCTATCTATCTATCTATCTATCTATCTATCTATCTATCTATCTAACTAACTAACTAACTAACTAGCTGGCCTTGGTTAAACCTGCTATACTTCTGTTAAACACTGTATTGCTTTCACACATAGATGTCTGTGACACTATCTGCAGAGAACAGTCTGTACTGTAACCAGAGCTGATGAGGCACTAGTAGGACAGGATCATTATACAGTATCTGTCTCGCTCCACATCCGTGGTGGGACAGAGCTGGACAGACACATGTCAGGGGAATGGGTGCCATCAAATTAATAGTATACGCTACCAGCCCTCAGGCAAGACAGGACAAGAGATGAGGACCACTGTCAGAGATTCACATGACCCATAGAATCCTCCAACCAAAACAAAGTTGAGAGCCCCCCCCCCACACACACACACACACACACGTGCACACACAATGCATTTATCATCTATCATCAAATAACTGAGCATGCATCACCAACCTCACATCCACAACAACCTCTGTTCTGTTTTTCTTTTGTTACTGCTATTTCCCCTCTGAAGATGAACAGCGTGGCCACTCCTTTACGACTGCTCTCTTCTACAGCTCAGCAGATATTAGGCCAAACTGACAAAAAGTAGTCCCTAATTGACATAAGTACTCTTAATGAGAACATAACATTTGTTTGCACCATTTCAGCTATCTAGCTAAAGGTGGTAGAGGGGGGTGGGTATTGGAGGGGTGGAGGCTAATCAATGATTTATGTGGAGCATTTAATCTCTAAAGGAAGGAGCGTTTAACATTCCCCTTGAGTCTCGTCTGCCCCTGAAGGTGGCAGGTTGTGCCACATATCAAAGGGAAGCACGGAGAGGAGAGAGGGGCCTCCAGGATTACAGAACCACAGACTACAGCCAGCCTGTATGTTTATTTAACATGTAACATGCACTCTCCAGTGCATTTTGGTTCAGTTGGAGCCCTTTTGTCTCTTTTGAAACCTGTGCCTGGGATGACGGGATACGGCTGTGGCTGCCGTGTGTGTCTATGTGTTAGAGGTCTCTGGAGCCTGTATACCCGACTACCCGTCTCACTATGTACTGTTGTATGTAGGTCAGAATAGACAGTAGTGTTTCAAGGCTGAGGCGACAGGATATTCATGTGCTATATCTATGAGAACTGAAGGGCACGGAATCTTTTAATCCGAAGGTTAATTCCGTATTATGGGAAGGTATATGCAACCAATTTTCTGTGTCATTTTACCAGGGACTTGTGATAAGTGACCAAATTGAACATCCCACCCAAAAATTGTCTGTGATGTGAGGCTCAGATGACATGCCAGAAACAATTAATTAAATGTGTTTGTCACTTAAAATATCAATTAAACGCTGAGTCTCAGATAGCCGCCTGTCCCTTTTAACAGCTGGGCATCGGCACACATTTCAGAAAATAAACACTTGTTTCAAATAAACGACGGGTCTAAATGAATTGTTCAGGAGTGAACTTCAGTAATCGTGAAGATTGTACAAAAGGAGAGCAACATCATTGCCATGGATGAAACAGCCCACTGTGCACAGACGTCAGTTCAACGTCTAGTTTTGATTTATATTTGATTGAGTTGCCAACTAACATGAATTCAACGTGAAATCAACCAAAAATGTCACCTGCCATTGGATTTAGGTTAAAAGGTGGGTGAAAAAAAGACTAAATTCCCTTACGTTGATGACTTCTTGTTAATCCAAGCAGTTTTCTACGTTGATTCAACATCATCACATTGACTTATTTGGTGTAAATTGCATGGAAACAATGTTGATTCAACCAGTTTTTGCCCAATGAGAGCGGTGTGGTTTGAAATGATCAGCTCGACAAGATGGTCTCACGTGAGGAAAGTGCAACATTTGTCCAGGGAGGGATAAACGTCTATGAGTGGAGTGGTAGTAGATAAGGGTGGTTAAAACAGAAAAGGCTTGATGGTTAAGCATTAAAACATGTATGGTTAACTTGTCCCTGTTGGACGGTATTGAAGGCATCTCCCGAGGTCCTGTGGAAAAGGAACCTGGACAAACGCTGAGTACTGAAGTCTATCTGTTGTGGTTAGATTGCAACTACGGGGGATACAAGGCGCAACAAGGTGCAATGAGTGGAAGTAGTCCTCAAATGAAACTACTATATTTTTCTATTTATGCTAATTCCTTTCAGCCAATTTGTATCTTTAATATATGTCAGGCAAACAACCTTCTCCCTTTCCATTTGCCTCTTCCATTTTTGTGGTAATGTTGCAATCAGTTGGTTATACATTTTGATTGAGCAGACATTCCCATATATTTTTGATAGCTGCTGATGTGACATAACTCCACCGTTTATATTCACAATATAATTAATAAATATACTTTTTTAAATTAATCAGTATATATGAGTTTAACAATAACATTTGTTATAATATTTGATCTATCTTTTCTGCAGGATAAAACTGAAATTGTAGCCAGCTTTGTATGGCTTGTTTAAGAAAGGGCGATACTTTAAACCAAATTAAATTTTCAATCAGTCGGAAATGAGAAATTGTAATCTGTATAAATTAAAAAGGCAATTTTTGAGCAACGGGATGAGCCTTTCTTAATCATCTACTGGAGGACCATTTAGGGTTTAAGTATAACTTATGTATGAGTGAAGCTTTTAATGAGAGGTTTAAAGCTTTAATATTTAATAATTTTAGCCCCCCAAACTCATATTCATTATATAAATAGGCATGTTTAATTTTGTTTGACTTAGCATTCCAAATAAAATGAAATATATTTTGCTCATATGATATATATATTTTTTTAAACGAGTAATCTGGAGTAGGCAGTGCAATTATTAAGTAAACTGTGATAGGACCAGAGTTAATCAATGTGATTTTTTAAATTTACCTCTCCATGGTTGAGGGGCTTATCTATTTTTGCAAACTTTCTATTGAAATTGATTGTGGTAAGTTCATTTATATTTTTTGAGATGTGAATACCAAGTATGTCTACTTCACCATATACCCACTTTATGGTAAACTATAAGGTAGTGTAAACACTGTGTCTTAAGGTTGCTGGATCAAATCCCCGAGCTGACAAGGTATTAATCTGTCATTCTGCCCCTGAGCAAGGCAGTTAATCCACTGTTCCCTGGGCGACGAATATGTGGATGTCGATTAAGGCAGCCCGCCGAACCTATCTGATTCAGAGGGTTTGGGTTAAATGCGGAAGACACATTTCAGTTGAATACATTCAGTTGGACAACTGACTAGGTATCCCCCTTTCCCTTTTAACGATCCAATACGTAATATGGTATACTTGTCATAATTAGGTTTTAGTCCAGAGTCTAGAAAAGTGATCAAGATCTTCAATGAGACTGTACAGGGATCCAGACCGAGGACTAATAAAAAAACTTGATTCATCAGTATACATTGACACTTTTGTTTTTATCCCCTGAATTTCTAACCCCTTGATGTTCTTGTTGGATCTAATTTTAATGGCTAGCATTTCAATGGTCATAATAAATAGATATGGAGACAATGGACAGCCTTGTTTTATTCATCTTAAAAGCTCAATACTTTCTGAGAAGTAACCATTATTTACAAATTTACATCTTCGGTTGCTGTACATAACTTTAACCCATTGTATAAGAGATTCACTGAAATGAATGTAATCCAGCCATTCATAAATAAATTCTAGTCGTACTTTATCAAATGCCTTTTCAAAATTCTATGCTATGCTATGAAGACCAGGCCTGGTATCTTTGATGTTTCATAATGTTCAATTGTTTCAAGTAATTGTCGTATACTATCTCCAATATATCGTCCATGTAAAAAACCTGTCTGATCAGGATGAACAATATCTGGTAAAACCTTTTTTATTCTATGTGCTATGCATTTCGCCAGGATTTTCACATCCCAACATTGAAGTGGTAGAGGCCTCCAGTTTTTTAAATGGACTGGATCTTTATACTTACAGTACCACCTGGGTCCTGTTTTAGTAGTAATGAAATCAGACTTTCTTGTTGAGTACCTGAAAGTCTACCGTTTTTATTGGAGTAATTAAAACTTGCCAATAATGCATCTTTGAGTACATAAAAAAGGTCTGATATACCTCTACTGGTACCATCAAGCCCTGGTGTTTTTACAGACTGAAAATATTTATTTGCCTCAAAAAATTCCTCTTCTGTAAGTTGGCCTTCTCAGAGGTCTTTCTGAACATTTGTTAATTTTACATTATTATTATTAGGAAAGAAAACCTTACAGTTAACATCATTCAGTGTAAATGGAGGAGACTGGAATGAAAACATATGCTTAAAATATTTTGCTTCCTCTTTCAAAATATAATTTGGTGAATAATGGATGAGTCCATCATTTGTAACAAGATTCTGTAAATTCTTTTTGTTAGCTTTTCGATATTGAAAATTCCAGATTGTTTTGTTGCATTTTCCCCATTTTCCATCCAATTCGCTGTATTTTTGTAATACATTACACTTGATCGTTCTTGAATAAGTACCTCCATTTCTTTTTGTTTTTCTGCTAACTTATTATGTGCCTCCATAGTACAGTTTCCATTAGCATCTACCTGCGCTGTTATTTCCTCTATTTCCTTTATCAGTCTAATCTCCTTTGACCTAAATTAATGATGAGTATTGAATTGTATTGAATGACCTCTAAAAGTACATTTAAAAGTGTCCCATACAATAATGGGATCTGCTGTACCTGTGTTGTGGAGAAAAAAGTATATTATTAATTATTTTGTCTAAGTTATGAACAAATTGTCTCCAATAGGCTTTATCCCAATCCACATGGAAATTATGTAAGAGTTACTGTGTACAGAGGCCAATTAGATGGTGGTCCGATCGCATTCAGTCTCCTATTAATACTTTTCTATTTTTTATTTTTTAAACTTTTGATGCTAGTTTGTGTCCATAGGCGACGTTGTTGCCAGTGATGTCTGGTGAGGACCTGCCTTACAACAGGCCTACAAGCCCTCAGTCCAGCCTCTCTCAGCCTATTGCGGACAGTCTGAGCACTGATGGAAGGATTGTGCGTTCCTGGTGTAACTCAGGCAGTTGTTGTTGCCATCCTGTACCTGTCCCTCAGGTGTGATGTTCGGATGTACCGATCCTGTGCAGGTGTTGTTACACTTGGTCTGCCATTGCGAGGACGATCAACTGTTCATCCTGTCTCCCTGCAGCGCTGTCTTAGGCTTCTCACAGTACGGACATTGCAATTTCTTGCCCTGGCTACATCTGAAGGCCTCATGCCTCCTTGCAGCATGCCTAAGGCACGTTTACACAGATGAGCAGGGACCCTGGGCATCTTTCTTTAGGGGCACTTGACCATAATACATAAATATATACAGTTGAAGTCGGAAGTTTACATACACTTAGGTTGGAGTCATTAAAACCTGTTTTTCATTTGTTGTTAACCAACTATAGTTGGTTAACAGGTAATGAGTGGAGGACAGAGGAGCCTCTTAAAGAAGAAGTTACAGGTCTGTGAGAGCCACAAATCTTGCTTGTTTGTAGGTGACCAAATACTCATTTTCCACCATCATTTGCAAATAAATTCATAAAAATTCCTACAATGTGATTTTCTGGATTCTTTTTCTCATATTGTCTGTCATAGTTGAAGTGTACCTATGATGAAAATTACAGGCCTCTCTCATCTTTTTAAGTGGGAGAACTTGCACAATTGGTGGCTGACTAAATACTTTTTTGCCCCACTGTATATCCATACTAAAACGAGTCCTATATCGACATAATCTGAAAGGCCTCTCAGAAAGGAAGAAGCCACTGCTCCAAAACCGCCATAAAAAAAAGCCAGACTACGATTTGCAATTGCACATGGGTACAAAGATAGTAATTTTTGGAGAAATGTCCTCTGGTCTGATGAAAGAAAAATAGAACTGTTTGGCCATAATGACCATCGTTATGCTGTGAGGTAAAAGGGGGGGTCTTGCAAGCCGAAGAGCACCATCCCAACCATGAAGCACGGTGGTGGCAGCATCATGCTGCGGGGGTGCATTGCTGCAGGAGGAACTGGTGCACTTCACAAAATAAACGGCGTCATGAGGCAGGAAAATTGTGTGAATATATTGAAGCAACATCACAATGACCTCAAGCATACTTCCAAAGTTGTGGCAAAATAGCTTAAGGACAACAAAGTCAAGGTATAGGAGTGGCCGTCACAAAGCCCTGACCTCAATCCCATAGAAAATTTGTTGGCAGAACTGAAAAAGCGTGTGCGAGCAAGGAGACCTACAAACCTGACTCAGTTACACCAGCTCTGTCAGGAGGAATGGGACAAAATTCACCCAACTTATTGTGGGAAGCTTGTGGAAGGCTACCCGAAACGTTTGACCCAAGTTAAACAATTTAAAGGCGATGCTACAAAATACTAATTGAGTGTAAACTTTGACCCACTGGGAATGTGATGAAAGAAATAAAAGCTGTAATAAATCATTCTCTCTACTATTATTCTGACATTTCACATTCTTAAAATAAAGTGGTGATCCTAACTGACCTAAGACAGGGAATTTTTACTAGGATTAAATGTCAGGAATTGTGGAAAAACTGAGTTTAAATGTATTTGGCTTAGGTGTATGTAAACTTCCGACTTCAAATGTACATAGAGAGAGGATAAATAATTTCCTGTATATTTTTAGGATCTCAGTGGGTCCCTCAACTTACTGTTGAGAGTTGGAATTGTAGAATACACAAGTTGCAATTTCAACATTTGGTTGTGCATCAGCAGTTTTTCTCATGTTATGTTAGTCACTGACAGTCACTCAATTAGCACACTGGGCATGTGCCGAGGGGCCCTGGCCTACATTGGGCTCCCATTGGTTTTGTTAGTCACTCGCACTCAGACATCATCATCTTATATGTCTTGGATCTTTTTTTAGAATTGCAGAAAATGTGCTTTAAAGCTGTACATTTTTTCTCTCTGCCCTATAGTGTTGAAGGCTGTCTTCCACTCATCCCCTTCGCTTATCCAAACTAGGTGGTAGGCATTCCGCCCCCTGGAGAGGTTCGAAAGCCGAGGAGAGGAGTGTTAAGGTGTAACGATTCATGATCGTTATGTCATAAGTCCCCGGTAGTCAATGCATAGACGCAGGGTCTTGTCCTTCTTTTCCACAAAGAAAAACCCTGCGCCGGCAGGAGATGCAGAAGGACAGATGCCTCCAGTAGCCAGAGAATCCTCATTATACTCCTCCATGGCCTTGGTCTCCGGACCGGATAGGGAATATAGCCGACCACGAGGTGGTGTGGTGCTTGGGAGAAAGTTAATGGCACAATCATAGGGACGATGCGGGGGACAAGAAGTAGCCCGTGCCTTGCTGAAGACCTCCAGGAGGTCGTGTTACTCTGTGGGGACGTCAGAGAAGTCTGAGGCTTGACTTAAGCCCTGAGGAGGACGTCTCAGGGAAGGCTGCACTGCTTTGAGGCAATGGGAATGGCAGAACGGACTCCAACCCAGGATGAAACTCGTGGTCCAGTCAATAACGGTGTTTTGTTTTTGGAGCCAAGAGTATCCCAAATCAACAAGAACATGGGGTAATCAATGAGGAGTAGCTGTATAGCCTCACTGTGATTTCCTGAAACAAGCAGATTAACAGGAACAATGCTGTGAGTAACTCTTCCAATGGAGCGACCATCCAGTGCTCTAGCATCCATGGGAACAGAGAGGAGTTGAGTGGGGATACCTCATTCAGAAACTAAGGTAGAGTCCATAAAACTCTCATCCGCCCCAGAGTCAATCAGCACCCGGAGAGACTTAGACTGGTCTCCCCACAGCAGTATCACTAAAAAGGGAGTGCAGGTGATGGGAATTACAGGATTCCTAGGCTGGCTCCCCAGAGCACTTGTACCTACACTTGTACACTTGTACCTACTGAAGAAATAGGTCTCTTAACCGGACAGGTGGCTATATGAGGGAATCGAGGTCCAATGGTAACTCCATCTTTTATTCCCTCCGACAGTCCGTGAAGGAAGGTATCGAACAGAGCCTCCGGATTCCAGGCACTCTTGGCGGCCAATGTGCAAAACTCTACCGCATAGTCTGCCACACTACGGGAGTTCTGATGTACCTTCATTAGTTTTTGGGCCGCCTCTCTCCTGGGCACCAGAGAATCGAATACCTTCATCACCTCCGTCATGAAATCTTCCAGGTTATGACAAACGGCGGACTGTTGCTCCCAAACGGCATCGCCCAGGAGAGTGCCCTTCCGGACATTAGCGTAATTAGATATGCTATCTTCGATCGATCCGAAGGGAACGAAGATGGCTGGAGCTCAAAAGTGAGGGAGCACTGAGAAAGAAATTCCCGGCAGGTTCTAGGATCGCCAGCATATCACTCTGGAGGAGGTAAGCGGTGTTCTTGGGGAGCCAGGGTAGGTTGAACAGACCCACCACTACTGAGTGGCTGGGAGGTCTCAGATGTGGCGTGCTGCTTGCGAGTTAATTCACGGAATTGCTCCGTCAACGCCTTGAACCCCAGGTCGTGGCGTTCTGCCAGAGATCGGAACCCTTCCATCAGGTTCTGAAGCAGCTCCTCCTCTCCTAATGGTAGCTCCCTGCAGGGATACAGGACGGAGCTGGTCCAATGTACCAAAAATTGCGCAGCACAGCTTCAAGAAATCAGTCACTGAAGTAATTTACAGTAATTCTGCTCATAGATTATGCACGTATGAACTACACATTGACACATCCTGCCCAAAGCGGGGTTTAAAAAATACTTTCTTAGTTGCCAAAGTACGGGAGCATGTCTTTACATTTTTCTCTCTGCCATCAAGAGGGGGACCACTCAAATGTTTTGCCGGCAAGGTGAGGGGACCCCCCCCCCCCTCCAACCAAATCTCTCTTAGGGCCCCCAAAAGGCTAGGGGCCAGCCCTGCTCTCAAACATCAGGTATACTTGAGAACATTTCAGTCTTCTTATATAAGTAAAATGTCATTAGGTATGTGTTCTAAAAGTTATACAACCAATATGGAATATTAACTATCAGAGGTAGTAAATCAAATCAAATCAAATCAAATGTATTGGTCACTTACACATTGTTAGCAGATGTTATTGCGGGTGTAGCAAAATGCTTGTGCTTCTAGCGCCGACAGTGTAGTAATATCTAACAAGTAATATCCAACCGTTTCACAACATATACCCAAAATCTAAGTAAGGAATGGATTAAGAATATATACATATAAACTCAGCAAAAAAAGAAACGTCCCATTTTCAGGACCCTGACTTTCAAAGATAATTCGTAAAAATCCAAATAACTTCACAGATCTTCATTGTAAAGGGTTTAAATACTGTTTCCCATCCTTGTCCAATGAACCATAAACAATTAATGAACATGTACCTGTGGAAAGGTCGTTAAGACACTAACAGCTTACAGACGGTAGGCAATTAAGATCACAGTTATGAAAACTTAGGACACCAAAGAGGCCTTTCTTACTGACTCTGAAAAACACCAAAAGAAAGATGCCCAGGGTTCCTACTCATCTGCGTGAACGTGCCGTAGGCATGCTGCAAGGAGGTATGAGGACTGCAGATGTGGCCAGGGCAATAATTGCAATGTCTTTACTGTAAGAAGCCTAAGACAGCGCTACAGGGAAACAGGATGAACAGCTGATCGTCCTCTCTGTGGCAGACCACGTATAACAACACCCGCACAGGATCGGTACATCGAACATCACACCTGTGGGACAGGTGCAGGATGGCAACAACAACTGCCAGAGTTACACCAGGAACTTTGTTCAGGGACACATTATTTCATTTCTGTCAGTCACATGTCTGTGGAAATTTTTCAGTTTATGTCTCAGTTGTCATTCCGTTTATGGCCTGTAGCTCATTGTTATGTTCATAAAAATATTTCCACATGTTAAGTTTGCTGAAAATTAACGCAGGACGTTTCTTTTTTTGTTTAGTTTATGTCAGAGCTGCATTGGACTAAGATACAGTAGCATAGTATAGAATACAGTATATACATATAGTTTAGGGTCACCAGCAGTGAATAGGGAACGTTGTGCTATTGTGTGTCTGAGACTGAGGTAATTACAGCTGCATGTTGATGTTTTCCTTTCCTCTAAAAACAGAAAGAAGTGGAAAGCTAATTAACCTAATAGTGACATTAAGACACATGAGGTTGGTGTGGAAAACCTCACCATCAGCATGCTTCCTGTTATTTTGAAGATAGTCTCAAAGCTCTAAATAAGTAAGTCGCTGGCCGCTGTTGAGTCTGGGAATCAGGGAATCACCGGTGCATGAGCCGAGTATAATACTTTTCCCAAAACAAAAACTATCTGTCTCATCAGAAAGAACAAGGTCTCAATTGTTTGTAATCCGTCTGGGTTGGGATGGCTCACATTGTTGTGATGATTACTCCCCCTCACACCAAAACTCCTTAAGACTCACCCTGGTGTCTGTAGGCCTATAGCTCATAAGTTTGTGTTGTGTTATCCTGTCCTGTCTGTGTGCCTTTTTTTGTCCTGCTATTTTTTACCTGGATAAATTCACCCATTTCCTGTATTTTGTGGTAAGAGTAATTGCAGCTGGTTGAAAGGGTATATTTTGATAGGATAATAATGTCTCTGAGTGAGACAGACAGTGACACACATAGACATAGTGTTTTGGTACCATGTCCCCCTATGTGTGACTCCGTGTGGCACACCTGTGTTTATTTGTGGGACGCTTCAAGACAAGTGATTGGATAGTGGCAACCTGGCAGGTAGACAGCTGCCAACTTCCTTCTGAAATTACACACTTGACCTCAAGGAGTAGTCTGGTTGAGGGGGCGAAGGGGGGTCTGGCCAAAATGTACTCCGCTAAAATACAACACTGGTCCCACAGCTTGTCCTGGCCTACAGTTAACACAATTGCAAAAATAATGGCTTAACCTTAACATAAGATTGGTTGCTTGTCTGAAAAAGTCTGGTTCACAAAAGATTCAGAGTTTATTTTAAGACACTGAACTCCTCTCTCACTTCTAACCACTTGTTTATTTTTGGGTGTGTATATGGTAGGTGGAGGGGTAGAGGGAGAAGGGATGAGAGCACCTGGGAAACCATCTGGAGGTTTGGAGCCAGGTGATTGGAGTGTGGGGGGAGACAGACATCCCCCTGGCCAGTCTAAACACCACATACAGGGTAGTCTAGAACGTTGTGAACCAGGTGTTTTTGTCTGAGGGCAGGTGTTTGTCATAATAATGGAGAACAAATATGATTGGGTCAGTCATGAAGAGGGTAATCCCAATTTCACGATAAGGTGGGGTGAGCGGGGGAGGTGTTGCTAGGGCAGTGTGTTGCTGTGGGCATATGGTCTGTCTGCCCCCCTTCTTCTCATGCTCTACCTCTCTGTTCGAGCTGAGGGGAACTGGGACGGTTGGGAAGTCATGAATATCCATCAGGGTGACACGTTTGCACAGGATGAAAGGGAGAACCTGGTTCTCCTGTGCCTGGCTGACATAGTATTCCCTATATAATGCACAGAGTTCTGGTCAAAAGTAGTGCACTGAATAGGGAATAGGGTGTCATTTGGGAAGCATAGACAGCCATTCCTCCTGAGAGATGTGTTTGTTTATAGAGTCCATCCAAGCCCCAGAGGACTGCAGGGATTGATACTTTTTAGGTTTATATCATGATGGAACGGGAATAAGCAGCCATTAGCCAGAGATGATCGGTGAGGCTTCAGAAGCCTGATCCAGCTAACCACAAATCATCCCCCAAAAATACTGTTATCACTTCAACCAGAATGTATGGGAGACTCATAGTCTCTGCGGATGTGGCCTATGGGAATGGGGGTTGTATGAGGGAGATTAAAAGCATGTTTGAGCTTAGCCTTAGCCGGAGCAGCCAAGTTTTCCCCCTCTGTTGTACCCCTCTGCAGAGTGGAGTGCAGAAAGCAGAGATTGACTGGGCCTTGGTCGCTCACCATCTGCCACTCTGTTTACACTCGTCAGCACGAAAGAGAGAAAGAGAGGGAGAGAAAAAGAGAGAGAGACAGAGAGTCAGCCACTGTAATGTCAGAAACATTTCCTACTGACAGAGCCAGGTCTCTGACTCTCTGACATGAATCCACTCTTTCATGACCAGGCCTGGTGAAGTCACTTTCTTCTCTCCATCCCCTTTCTCAGTGACTACCATTTATTTTGCTATTAGAGTGTTTCTAAGGAGAGGCAACTTGCCTTACTGTGTTTGTTGCTGAGTGATAAAGTTGCATATATCTTCCCTGACATGACTTCACTAGTTTTTATATGACGTTACGCTACCACAGCACATCAATCAAGATCATAAATATAATACTGTTTGAAGGACACTTTTCTTTTCATTTACGACAGTCACCTGAGCTCCAACTGAATTCCCTGAGATGAGCTCTCACTGAGTATACCAAACATTAGCCTCAATTTGTCAGGGCATGGACTCTGTCGAAAGCATTGCTGGCCCATGTTGACTCCAATGCTTCCCACAGATGTGTCAAGTTGGCTGAATGTCCTTTGGGTGGTGGACCATTCTTGATACACACAGGAAACTGTTGAGCGTGAAAATCCCAGCAACGTTGCAGTTCTTGACACAAACCGGTGAACCTGGCACCTACTACCATACCCCATTCAAAGGCACTTAAATATGTTGTCTTGCCCATTCACCCTCTGAATGGCACACACATACACAATCCATGTCTCAATTGTCTAATGGCTAAAAAATCGTTCTTTAACCTGTCTCATCCCCTTCATGTACACTGGTTGAAGTGAATTTAACAAGTGACATCAATAAGGGATCATGGCTTTTACCTGGATTCACCTGTTAAGTCTATGCCAGCAGCATATCACTGCTGTGATAAAAATGAATAGAAATGGAATGGAAAAAGCAGGTTTTCCTTATGTTTTGTATACTCGGTGTATATCCTACACCTTCTAACTAACTTTGAATGGGTGATACCGTACAAGTGACTTTTTCTGTGTTTTATGTCTAGAGTGAGAGGATATGGCCTATGGCCCTCTCCTCCCCCAGACTCCTACACACCCCTCCTGTCCTGTGCTTATTTCTGTCTCTTCTTAGGAGAGTCCTTGGAATGTCTGCTCAGGAACAGAGACTGTAAATAAATAATGGAGAAGTCCTGGGTATAGCTTTCCTGAGTGACCAGACCAGAACAGCCAAGGGTGTGGACGGCACTGGACGCTTGGCGGTTTGTTATTTCGTGGACAATCGCGACAATCGCTTTGGCCAGGCCATGCATAGTTCATACACAGACCACCAGAGCAGTAGACTGTGTGTCTGTTTCCGTATGGGTGTATAACAGTGTGTTTCTGTTATTGTGGGCCTGTTAGTCCATGGTTGAACTCAGAGATGGGCAGTATTTTTGTTCCATGTATTTGAACGTTTTTTGTCATTTTGTATTACACTGGGCTGAACTACTTTCGAGAGCTGCAACTTTCTATACTATTTTCTGTAGTGATTAATAATTTTGCTGTCCCCTGCATTGGTATCAGAAGTCTGATGACACTGGTGTGATAAGAGCATCTGCTAAATTAACTAAATACAAATGTTTATGTTCAAATGGACAGTTACAAAGCATTCATAATTCTCCTGACTTGCTGCGTAAGTTTTCCTAAACCTGCTAAGTATTATTCTCATTAGAATAATGAGTCAGGAGAATTATGAATGTATCCCATCTAGACATGACCCCGAAATTAGGCCAATAATAATACCCAGTGTGCTTTGCAGTTCAATTTGGTATGTTCATTTTCACATATACATTTACATTTTGGTCATTTAGCAGACACTCTTATCCAGAGTGATTTACAGTCAGTGCATTCAACTAAGTTAGATAAACAACACATATCCCTGTCATAGCAAGTAAGACGTTTCTATAACGGTTACTGAAAATGTTGTTGCTGTTTGGGCCAGCTACTTGCAAATGTATTTCTGTATTTTAAAATACAAAATGCATGTATTTTAATTAAATATATTTCAAAATACCATGTATTTTGAAGTTTATTTTAATACATTGATATTTATGGTATTTTGTAACTGTATTTTGTAAGTTTTGCCCATCCCTGGTTGTATGCTTGCATATACAGCATGAGTGTTATTCATGTGATTGTACATTGTCACAGTGTGTGCGTTTTAAAAAACCTCTTAGGGCACGGATCCCGCTAGCAGGAGCTAGGTGGAGAGCGCCAAATTCAAATGACAAAATTGTAATATCAAACATTCATGAACATACAAGTGTCGTACATCATTTAAAAGCTTAACTTCTTGTTAATCCAACCTCGTTTTCAGATTTCAAAAAGGCTTTACAGCGAAAGCATACCATGCGATTATCTGAGGACTGCGCCCCACATCAAAATACTTTTCCAACCAGCACCGGCTTCACAAAAATCACAAATAGCAATAAAATAAATCACTTACCTTTGAAGATCTTCCTCTGTTTGCAATCCCAAGGGGCCCAGCTACACAATGAATGTTCGTTTTTTATATCCAAAAAAGTCAGTTTAGTTGGCGCCATTGATTTCAGTAATCCACTCCTTTAACATGCATACAAAGGAATCCAAAAAGCTACCAGTAACTTCGTTCAAACAAGTCAAACAATGTTTCTAATCAATCCTCAGGTACCCTAATATGTAAATAAATGATCATATTTCAGACGGAAAGAACGGTGTTCAATAGAAAAGGAAAATAACTAAGAACGCGCCCTCGTTCACGCGTGACAAAATCTACCTATCCTGATGAGAACACCTTGGATAAACTACAACTACTTGTTAGTTTTTCAAGAAACAAGCCTGAAACCCTTTCTAAAGACTGTTGAAGTGGAAGCCATAGGAACTGCAATCTGGGGCCTATTGTTTTGTCTATCTCATAGGCTAGCATTGAAAAGGCTTGTGACCTAAAAAAAAGAATTCCAAATGGATTTTCCTTGGGTTTTCGCCTGCAATATAATTTCTGTTATACTCACAGACATTATTTTAACAGTTTTAGAAACTTCAGAGTGTTTCCTATCCAAATCTACCAATTATATGCATATCCTAGCTTCTGGGCTGTTTACTTTCAGGCAGTTTACTTTGGGCACGTCAGTCATCCGGAAATTCAGGATACTGCCCATAGCCCTAAGAGCACTGTATGTATTTGATGTGGTCGTTCATGTTTAC
This sequence comes from Oncorhynchus kisutch, assembly GCF_002021735.2. Classification (NCBI taxonomy): domain Eukaryota; kingdom Metazoa; phylum Chordata; class Actinopteri; order Salmoniformes; family Salmonidae; genus Oncorhynchus; species Oncorhynchus kisutch. Next base: position 24,538,309 of record NC_034203.2, on the reverse strand, counting down.
CCTGTGCTTGTGTCTATTGACCCATTCTTCCATTATGCTGTACTGTGCGTCTCTTAGGCACTACCATTTCAGAACACATAGATTCGTAATATATGGGCACAATAAACTCTGACACTAAATGGATATCCCCCAAATAGAGCCCCAGGGCTTCGAATGTAGTGATTGGGAGATACCTTACACACACACACCGAGCATGCGCACACGAACGCACACACACACACAGACACATGCACACGCACACAGGCGCACACACACACTAGCGCACGCACACGCACACAGGTGCACACACACACAGGCGCACGCACACACACACACACACACACACACACACACACACACACACACACACACACACACACACACACACACACACACACACACACACACACACACACACACACACACACACACACACACACACACACACACACACACACACACTTACTATCTTGTGACCTGGCTTGCAGTGTCAGGTGACAGTAGAGACCCATGAAAAATGCAGGGCCATGTAAGAGGCCTCTAAATATAAATGTGTTGCTATTACTGCTCCCCTGCGCCCTTTATTTGTCTTATTACCGCATGAACAAAACACTGCACGGTATCATGGCACCACCACCACTAACATCACACATCGTCACATACTTAGAATAATCTATGTGTTTTTAATGAACTATTTGGAAGTTAGAGATAAAAAGGTTGTTTCATATATCAGTCACACTTGGTAGTAGACAGTCACACTTGGTAGTAGATAATGAGGGGTCTATTGAGACATAAGTTGACTTTGACACTGGGCAAACACCAACGGGTCGCATTATATATCAGTGTGGGGAAGGTTGAAAGGTTCGCCCAGTAGCTGGCTACTAGGGATATTTTGGGACCTGTTCCAAAAAGGCTGGCAGGGAAAAGTCAATCTATGTCATTATTTAGAAGACAACCATGTCTATTGGCTAACGCTTTACAATATACACTCAACGATATACCCCCCCACCCACCGTCCCACTGGAATGTGAACTCACGATCTGAATTAGGAACTGTATCCACGTGTTGTCTGCTGTAGTTCTTGCTTGTGATTGATGTATGTATTTATGCACTTATGTGGTGATGCCGAGCTGGGATTTGTTGAGATGCAAGACACGTTTCCCGAAAGGCACACAATAAAATAATAATAATAATATTACTATATGTGCCTTATCATTGCCGTACAAAGCTCTCTCAGGGAGACTGTGGCATGGAGAGTAAGCCTAGCAGTTGTTAAGGTTCACTGACCAAATAGTAGCCATGCACGCACGCACGCACACACACACAGACACAGAAAATACAGTAGTGGATGTGTTTGTGTGAATCAATTATCTTCTGTTGTCACAGTAGCCTTGTGCACTGCAGACACACAAACACACACATACAGTACAGACATACAGAGAGAAGTGGATGTAGTGGTCTGAATCAATAATGTTGTGTTGTCACAGGGTGACATGTGTGCCATGGAGGGCAGTGGGCAGATGGCCCTGGGCTGCGTAGCTTAGCTTCCTGTTAGCCATGCGATACCATGGTGATACAACTACAGCCACAACAGCCCAGCCCAGCCGCCACCTCTGGGAAATCCCACAAGCCACTGGGCACAACACTGGTCATTAACAAACAGCATGGGCATTATCGACATTTCTCTGAAATGCTGAGCTAAGCACAATGTGTCCAAACGAAATTAGGATGATTGGTAAGTAGACTCACAATGGTGTTGTGAGGTAGGCATATTTTCTGCTCGTTCTTCATGTGATTTCTTGTAACCGAGGAAACTCCTCCAGACCTTTGATGGTGTGGGGAAAGTGATGCGTATGTCATGTCAAAGAGACGAAAGCTCACTGGGGCATCGTTCCCACCTACGGTACGTGGAGGGTACGCCAAAGTGTCCCACATCGATCAAGTAAACTTCACTCACTTAAACTTCTCAAGCAATGAGCCACATGTCCTCCTCACACACCAACAAGCAGATCCTGTCAGCTTAAGGGAGAAAACGCTCCATTTTGTCATCAGCCCTCTGGGGGCACACTCTTCCTCAGGCTCTTAGAAGATGTCTATGCTATTCTGAAGGATCTACATTATATTCATCTAGGAATCTTGTCACTGTCAATGGGATGGTGGAGGAGTATCGGAGATAGACTGCGGTATATCAGGAGGACGGCACACTACCCCTCTATTCTACACTGGTCTGTTTAGCATCTATGACTAGATCCAGTTATGAAGTGCTCCTGTTTGCTTGTTAGGACCAAAGAAGAAGAATACAAGCAGCCCATAGACACGTCTAGACATGGTTTACGTCCATGAATATTGCCAACACAAGTTCATTAAGTCAGTAATAAGACCCATAAACGGGTTTCATTTATCTTCTCAGCAATTTTATGACACTTGGTGGTGAACAGCAGCACTACAAAAGAAAAACACCCAGTGTTATGAAGAAAGAACCACAACACCTTTCTCTTTCAAATGTTGTTGACTCACCATAGGCCCTTCCGTTAGGTCACAAGTACAGAACACTCAGTACAGAACACTTAGTACAGAACACTCAAGAAACTCTTGACACATCTTTTGATTTATATTCTGACTAGGGCAAACAGTTGGCAATTCGTTTGACTTGTTCGATCATCCCTCGATCCATCCTTCATACAGTGGCTTCTTGGGTCCTGGTCAAAAGTAGTGCACTAAATAGGGATTAGGGTTCCATTTGACCCCGTATGTTCAGTCCAGCCATGCAGAAACAAGATCCTTTGAGCTTCTATCCCTGTCCTTTAATCTAGCTCCAAGTTAATGGATGAAGAATATTGCGCACACGGCGCTCCATTACAAAAAGGGCGTGTGGGTAAAAAAGTGCCACTGGATACAAACCGCCGACCACAGAAGTAGTGATTAGAATTGCTTTGATCAATAGGTGATGTTAACAGGTGAGGAGAGGAGAGGAGAGGAAGGGTTGGGAGGTTGGGGAGGCAGGTTGGTAGATGGGTCGGGAGGGAGGCAAGGGAGTGAAGGAGGTACATTGGGAGGTTGGGTGAGGAGGGAGAGGCGGGTTTGGAGTGAAGAAGGAGACCGGTTGAGGGGGAGGGGGGGCTCATCAAACTACAAACAGCCTGCTTAATTAAGGCCATAGTACAGGACCACGGGCTAAACAGGAGCTCTAGCTCTACCACATCACCCAGACACTGTGGTCCTCTGGCATAGCATCATGCCACACAAGCTGCAGGACCAGGAAGAGACAGCTTGTGCTACGCCAGAGTAATGAGTGGCAAGGCCAGTGAGGGTGGATGGCTTAATACCAGGGTAATGAGTGGCAAGGCCAGTGAGGGTGGATGGCTTAATACCAGGGTAATGAGTGGCAAGGCCAGTGAGGGATGGATGGCTTAATACCAGGGTAATGAGTGACAAGGCCAGTGAGGATGGGTGGCTTAATACCAGGGTAATGAGTGGCAAGGCCAGTGAGGGATGGATGGCTTAATACCAGGGTAATGAGTGGCAAGGCCAGTGAGGGATGGATGGCTTAATACCAGGGTAATGAGTGGCAAGGCCAGTGAGGGATGGATGGCTTAATACCAGGGTAATGAGTGGCAAGGCCAGTGAGGGATGGATGGCTTAATACCAGGGTAATGAGTGACAAGGCCAGTGAGGGATGGATGTCTTAATACCAGGGTAATGAGTGACAAGGCCAGTGAGGGATGGATGGCTTAATACCAGGGTAATGAGTGACAAGGCCAGTGAGGGATGGATGTCTTAATACCAGGGTAATGAGTGACAAGGCCAGTGAGGGATGGATGGCTTAATACCAGGGTAATGAGTGACAAGGCCAGTGAGGGATGGATGGCTTAATACCAGGGTAATGAGTGACAAGGCCAGTGAGGGATGGATGTCTTAATACCAGGGTAATGAGTGACAAGGCCAGTGAGGGATGGATGGCTTAATACCAGGGTAATGAGTGACAAGGCCAGTGAGGGATGGATGTCTTAATACCAGGGTAATGAGTGACAAGGCCAGTGAGGGATGGATGGCTTAATACCAGGGTAATGAGTGACAAGGCCAGTGAGGGATGGATGTCTTAATACCAGGGTAATGAGTGACAAGGCCAGTGAGGGATGGATGTCTTAATACCAGGGTAATGAGTGACAAGGCCAGTGAGGATGGATGGCTTAATACCAGGGTAATGAGTGACAAGGCCAGTGAGGGATGGATGTCTTAATACCAGGGTAATGAGTTGTCACAGCCAGAAAGTAATTGCGTAGGTTAAGGGTAAATTATGACAGAATCTGGATAACTGATGCCAAACCAAGAATTGGAACACAGTTGTGTAATGATTTGGATGTACAACTTGTTTTTGAATGTGAAAAGTAATCTGAAACGAGTCATCTGTTTCCCCTCAGTTTCTTCTGCTGATAATAAACTGGCAAAGGAAAACAGTAAAATCGCTAAACATTACATTACAAATGGTTATAATCAGAGAATGGATTATGGGCCCATAGTCTCAAGTCAATTTTTCACTTGTCAAGCAAGTTGAAGTAACTTCTTGGTTTAAGAAAAGCAAACATTTTAGTTCAGATCTTTTCAGTTGTAGCATCATGTACTTGTTTATTTGGCCTCTAAATAGACAGTTTGTTGCCACTCCATTGACATATTCCGTGGATCCTTATGTGTGTACCAGGGAGTAAGGAGCTGTTGAAAAAAATGCTAGAAGCCTCACTCTATTGTGAAAGTGACACCTAGCTCTCCACACTTTTTCACACTAGACTTATAATGTCACAATAGACTATTTATTGACGTTCATCAGACGGGCTGGGCCTGTTTCCATTTTGACTCTCTGCACATAGACAGTGAAGGTCACAGGCCCAATATTTACAATGTGTTATGCTCTCTCCAATGAGTAGTTCATGAAGAAATGGCTAACCGAACAGAGAAGGCTATTCAGGTCTTTAGTTGCAGCAGGGCTGAAGAAATACGAGGCAAATATGTACTCAGTGTATTGTGTCTTTCTGTCCTTCTGCTTCTCATTGTCTTAACACATCAGACCAGGCAATCGAGGAGTGTTGGCCTGTCCTTAACAAGGGTGTATTATTTTTTATTGTGTAATGCTGGTGGAGTAGTGAGATAAGCTATGTTCTTCATGGGCAGAAAGCTAGCTAGCTCATCTGAGGGAGATAGGCAGTCAGATGAGGTCATCTAAGGGTGAAAAGCTGTCATAGCCCCCTCAGTTTAGACACTGAGTGGAGTTGTTTGTCTCCTCACATCAATGCATTCTTCTCATTCCTTCCCCTTGGCCTGGGATGAAAATCAGCTGGTTTCTGAAGACAGAGTGAAAGCGGAGAGAGAGAGAGAGGGAGAGAGAGAGAGAGGGAGAGAGGATTGGTGAACTTTTACCTTGTTTCCCAGGCGGAAGGGGAGGGGGAGGAGAGGGTCTTTTTTGTTGTTGCTGGAGACATAAAATTAGTTGGTTTTGGCATGACGGACGTTTCTGACAATATTGAACGACTGAAAAAGTATCGTTTTGGTCATGCTTTTGTCAAACTCAGTCTGAAAATGGTTTTGTGTGAAACACATTCATACTCCCCCTGTTTGACAATGACCTCATGCTCCGAGAAAGAGAGACAGCTTTGTCACGCATTCCAGAATCCCAGTCTGCGGTAAATCAACAACTTTTGTGGGTAGTCCTTCAGCTTTCCCTAATTCCCTTCCTTATTCCTTATATCGTACTCTTCTTGTGACTAGGGGCCCATACTATATAGGGAATAGAGTGCCATTTCAGATGCAGGTTAGTGAATCTCAGCTCCTTTCCTCACCAAAGCCGTTCCAGAAGGAGAGCCTACTTCATGAAGATTATTGTTTTACCTGGCAATAAGCAGTCATCTGAGATCCTGCAGCTCCCAGCAGACTGGCCTCTCATTTACATGTCCCAAAAGACCAACCTGAAACCGCAGCCTCATGTATACCAATCACATCACGAAACCTGCTCCCTTCTATCTTGATGCCAAAACTGACGAGAGATCATCACAGGCTCACTCTACATTACAAGACATCGCTGTCATGAAAGGAGAGACTCTGTGATACAGCAGCTGTCAGGCTTTGATGTTCTAGCTAATACTTACTCCTCCACTGACTTAGATAAGTCTCTCTTGGATGATGATAATGTGGGCTACTACCAAACCTCATAAACTGAGCTCACACTTGAAAAGCTTGATTTCATTTACTAAAGCATATAATGTTAAGTAAGCACCACACTACCTTTTTGGTGTGTATTAAAAACATATTAGTATTAAAATCATATTAGTATTAAAAGCATATTAGTAGCTCTTTGAATTAAATTGTGTGAGCTATCTTTGAAGTTGAACTGCCTGTGTAGTCTATTGGTTAGCCTTACTGGTTTTAGGTAGGCCTGCAAACATTAAACACTAGCAGATCGAGTTCACTCCAGCTGTGCCTCCACCCTTTCTCCATGGTATTAGTTTGAAGGAGTGTTTGGCTTGTCTGGAGGCCTCCCTTAGTTACAGGAACATACAGCCTCTGTGACTTGGTCATGGATCATGGTTGGCTTTACCACAGCAGAGAAGCCATACAGCCTCAAACCAGACAGTGATGTTATCGTCATCTCCACACCCACCCCCACAGGAAGTGATCTCACAACAACTGATCCACTGAGCGTTTAGCCAGGGTAGACAAGGGGGAACTGACGCATGCTTTTCCTAGAGAACACAAACTTTTTCCAATAAGTTTGCGTAAAACTCAGTCAGGGGCCTGGAAACAGTAAAAGCACAAGTATCCACTCCACAGAAAACACAGTAACTCCACAGAAAACACAGTAACTCCACAGAAAACACAGTAACTCCACAGAAAACACTCTAAGTGCTCATAAGCAGTGTAATAGGCACGTCATAATAACCATATGAGAGAAGCCCACAGAGATGTTGTGAGGTGTGGTCTGAAGGACAGACCGGTGGTGCAGCCGCTGTCACAGGAAATGAACCTCTCCCACAGGGGGTACTTGTCACAAAAGAAGAGAAGCAACAGGCCACCTGAGAATCTGCCCGTTCCCACAGTCTGTGAGGCTGTATCAGGCCTACAGTGGCACTGGGGCTTGGGCATGGCTGGGGAGCATCCCACACTCGCTCAGTTGCCACAGCATTGTGTCAATCATTTTGGATCCCACCCCCTTGTTGCACTGATTTCCGTCTGATAGAGTGCTGGCAGTGAATGGGGAATGCAGCACAGGACTGGGAATGAGCAGCTGTGAAACCTGGTTTCTAATCATTGCTTGAACAATTTACCACAGGGTGGTAATCAAGCATTGCGGCATACGTTTTTCCATGTAAGGGGACTTTACTTTGACGTGCTTCAGATACCACACACACCACTAAGTATCTATTTTCAAGATGTCCTTCTCTTGTCCATGATGATTAAAGGATTCAAACAAACCAGATAGGTATAATCTTCTTGTGCACCTAATCCAGGCAAAGAACCCACAGTTGACTCATTTTCAATAAACCCCATGGTATCAGTGTTAAATTGTTAAAGCCAACAGACGTCATCACTAGGATATCTAGCAATCCTATCAGTCCACTCTGCTGGGCATCCAGGGAGAGAACAAAGTGGCAGACTTCCTATCCTCATGCCCAAATGACCCATACCTCACCCTCCCTCCCCACCCCTTCGGGGTGAGGTACGTGGTGACTCAGCCACCCTGTTCTGTTCCATTCTCTCCTCTCTTACTCACGTGTCATCTCTGGCCTTTTAAACAGCCAGGGCTCTGGAGATGGGGAGATGAGAGAGAGCAGCTTTATTAGATTGGGCAGCAGCAGCAGCAGCTCTGACCTGGCCAGCTAGCCTGCTGTTATTTATATCAGGGAGAGAGACCAGCATTGGGTTGTGTTCCTTTCAGCCACTTCCTGCTCCTGCGCCTCTTCTTACCCTGCGTGTACAGACAGACAGCAGAGGCTCACAGCTGATGCTCTCCTTTTGTTAGCGCACTAAGGGGAGCTTTATATGTGATGGGAACGCTTTGCTTGTTTGTGTTGCATTGGTGTTATTGAATACTTGTCTGGAAAGTGAGGTTAATGTGGCGTTGGATGGTCATCACGTTACTGAGAGGAGAGCTAGAGAGAAGAGCCTGAGAAGATATCTTTGTAAGGTCAGACAGACTATTAGAGAAGGTATTGTCTGACTTGCCAAGCATGTCTGTGGCTTTTGGCCTTTCCTTTGATGTATTTTCTCTGTCATGTTTATTCAGAATGTGCCCCACTGTGCCTGTAAATAATATGCTCTCTGAGCTCTGAGCGTAGACTAAGGTGTGCTGCAGAGTGCCGATAAACTAATCCACCCAGCCTGGACAGGAGGAGGTAGAAAGCTAACCAATCAGATAGGAGACGCAGTCTGTCTGCATCTAGCCAGGTCAAACTGCTCTTGGTTTGCTTCAGGATCAAAGATGTCTCATACAATGAATTCTGTTACAATACAGGACCAACTATAATCAAATTACACTGGAGTTCAGTCAATGGTAACAAAGGTTGTTTGTAGAATATGAGAGTTGTTTTTACAATTCAAAGAGTCAACAGTATATGATATGAAAGAGCCAAGGTGTCATACACCCACCTAAATAGGATCTGATTTCACTCTTGTTTTACTGTCACTGAGGAACATAAATCCAAAAATACACTGCAGGCCTACAGTTACTCCTACTCCCGTGGAACAGTATGTCTGTCACATGCATAAAGTGGTCTGCTGGCGGTGTTAAAAGATGAATAATTGAGATGATCAAAATGTGAACTGTCATGACAGCCTCTGGTGATTTACTGGGCTATCACGTTACATGTTCCAGGAGAGGAGAAGAAGACCCGTGGGAGCTCACTGTTTTGTAAACACACCCATGATGCTGACACATATTTTAATATTTATCAGAAGCAACAGTGCCATTTGCAGGTTATTTTGGAGAGGATAGAGTTCACTTGTTCCATGGCATTTTCCCCCAGCAATAGTGCAGCCTCTACCTAAAACACAGACATATGGCCAAACAATCCAGCATGATTGCTGATATTACTTCATTTAAACATACAGTCATGTCCTCTTTATCAAAGATGATCATGGTCAGACAGGCATTGAAACTTGCCATTAGGTGGAAGCAGGCATATTGTCATGATAATGCATGACATGTTTTTCAGTATGCCCTTGTCCTAAGTAGGCATCTCTACAGTAGCAACGTACAGTTAAGTGACCTCTCTTCCCATTCGATACTCATTCTCTATGATTTGGTAGCTAGTATGATAAATGTAAAGTTATATTGCTTGTTGTTGTTTTAACCCACAAAACTACCATTCCAGATGGATTGATTATAGCTCCCCTTCTCCATTTTCTTTGTGAGTGTACAGCTTTCAGTTTGCTTCTGTGTGTTTCCTAATACCGATGCTTTCCAAGGACTCAGACAGTGTCCCTAGCTTTATCTCCTGAGCCTATGCTGCTGACGCCATGTTTTTTTCTGGGTAATGAGTGTCTGAAAACTCCTCAGTCATCTGTTTTCCAGCAGGCAGCAGGTCAATGGATGACACTCCAGAGACTCTTAACACACCGAGCGACCTGGTCGCCTCAGATTCGAGGTTGCCGTCTTGTCACCTATTTTGTCTGGAGTGGACAGGATTGTGTGGATGATGTCTGGACGGCATCTGTTTAGGTTGCACATGATGGTCACAACATTTCGTCAGCCGGTGATTGTCAAGCAAATAACTGTCGGTCTCACGGTAATTGACCGTTAATTAACATAAACACATTTAGCATCTCCTGGCTTCCACACACTGATACAGACCTTTGGAACATCTACATTTGAAAAAGTCTAACAAATCCATGTAATATAGCCTACAA